>NW_007258408.1:474890-491735 GCF_000164805.1 Carlito syrichta
TGATAAGGGGTGTCTCCCCATCCCCAGACAGATATTTACTACCGTTAATCCCACCTCTCTTCCCCTCTCTCCCCCCTTATAGTTTCCTATCACTGTCAATCCTTTTCTTATGTATTACGATAGATGTTCAAGGTCCACTATATGAGTGAGAACATGTGAAACTCAGATCTTTGTTTCTGTGAGAGGTCACTCAGTATTATAGACTCTAGTTTCATCCGGGTTGCTGCGAAATTCATGATTTTGTTCTTTTTTTTTTTGAGTTGGAGTCTCACTCTGTCACCCAGACTGGAGTGCAGTGGCCACTCCTAGCCACAGCAGCCTCGACCTGCTGGGCTTTGGCGGTCCTTCCACCTCAGCCTTCCAAGTAGTTGGAACCACAGGTGCACGCTACTATGCCCGGCTAATTTTTGATTTATTGTAGAGATGAGGTCTTGCCAAGTTGCCCAGGAGGATCTTGAACCCACGGGCTTAGGCAATCCACTCACCTCAGCCTCCCAAAGGCGCGGGATTACAGGCTGAGCCACCGAGCCCAGCGATTTTGTTCTTTTTTATGGCTGCTGTAGTATTCCATCGTGTGTATGCTTTTTGATGGAAAGCATAATTGATTCCAGGTTCTTGCTATTGTGAACAACGCTGCGATAAACATACGTGTACAGGTATCTTTTTCAGAGTGATTTGAGTTCTTCAGGGTATATTCCCAGTAGGGGGATTGCGAGGTCATATGGGAGGTCAATATTTAGAGCTTTTAGGAATCGCCAAAGAAACCATCAAGAGAGCAGCAAGACAGCCCACAGACTGGGAAAAAGTATTCGCCAACTCCAGGTCCAACAAAGGCTTAACATCTTGGATCTACAAGGAACTCAAACGTGCTGAAAAGAAAAAAACAAACAACCCCATTATAAAGTGGGCAAAAGATATGAACAGACACTTCTCAAAGGAAGACATCTGAGCAGCCAACAGACACATGAAAAAATTTTCGCCCTCACTAATCATCAAGTAGATCCAAATCAAAACCACACTGAGATACCACCTAACTCCAGTCAGAATGGCAATTATCAATAACTCAAAAAATAACAGTTACTGGAGAGGGTATGGTGAAAAGGGAATACTTATACACTGTCATTGGGAGTGCAAACTAGTGCAACCTTTGTACAATATTTTCTATAGTGGAAAGTATTTTTCCTCAACATAGAGGTGTCTATAACAGAGGCTATGGAAAGCTATTGGTTCATGCCAATCTATCAAGCCCCATTTAGCAGTTTGCAATGCTAACAATAGATCTGAAAATACCTTGTAAAAATTGTCAATGAGCCATGGAAAGTGTGTTATTTATGGATTATTCTTCTAGTGTCTGCTAACAGTAAGCATATGGCTACAGATTGAATGGCTCAGATCATTCAATATATTTTATTCTCTGAGAAAAACCATGTTAGGTATGATGGTTAGGTTTCTAGGATTTGTTGTAGTCAGAATAATGCTCCCTTTTCAATCCTTCCTCACCCTCAAAATGTCTGTGTCCTAATCTCTGAAACCTGTAAATATGTTGCATTAAAAAACAAATTAAGGTGGCAGATGGAACTAAGATTGTTAATCAGCTGACTTTGAAATCGAAATTATCAATAAGAGTACCTGATCTCAAACGAGGTGAACTGGGGACCAAAGTGAGGTCCAAACTTTACCTGTATAGTGACCATTTGTATACGTAACCCTAAATCATATCCTACATCTTTAAGATAAAAATAAAAATAGAGATTATCCAGGTGAGCCCAATGTAATCACAAGTTTCCCTAAATGTGGAAGACAGAGGCAAAATAGTCAGTGTCCAAGTGTTATAATGGGGGAAAGACTTGACTGGCCATTTCTGGCTTTGTAGTCAGAAGGTGCTTAATCTAAGAAATGTGAGCAGCCTCTACTAAGCTGATAAGGGACTCTCTCCTAGAGCCTCTTGAAAGGAAGGCAAATTTACTAATATCTTGATTTTAGCCCAGTAAGATCCATTTTAAACTTTTGCTCTAATGCACAGTAAGATAATAAATGTGCATTGTTTTAAGTTACTAATGTAATGTCAATTAGTTGCAGCAACAATAAAAAACCAAAACATTTGTCCAGATTTTAAAATATTTAAAAAATACATTTTAGGCTAGGCATGGTGGCTCAGTCTTACAATCCCAGCACTTTGGAAGACTGAGGTGAGAGGATTGCCTGAGCTCAGGGGTTTGAGACCAGCCTGGGCAAGTTGGTGAGACCTCATCTCTAAAATAAATCACAAATACTAGCCAGGCATGGTGGAATGTGTCTGTAATTCCAGCTACCTGGAAGGTTGAGGCAGAAGGATTGCCTAAGCCCAGCAGGTGGAGATTATGGTGGCTGGGAGCATTCCACCACTCCAACCTGGGCGATGAGAATAAGACTCCAACTCAAAATATATACACAATGGAATATTATAAAGCCATGAAGGACAAACATATGGACTTCACAGCAACTTGGATGGATTTAAAGTCTATCATACTCAGTGATCTATCACAGAAACAAAGAACAGAGCCGTATGTTCTCACTCATAAGTGAACCTTGAACAATTATCATAATACTATAAGAAAGGGATTGGTAGTAGGGGAAAAGTGCCAGGGGAGGGAAGGTGGGGTTGGCAGGGAAACTGCCAGGGGAGGGAGGGGCACACCTCATCAACAAGGGTACCTGCATAATGAACATTTGTATACCTAACCCTGAATTGTACCCCACATCTTCAAAATAAAAATTTTAAAAAGACATCAACATATATAAATATATATATGTTTTAAGAGCTATAAGTTATAGTCTACAGTTGTAATTTATAGTTCAATAGGTCCTGATAAATATAGACCCATGACAGACACCCCTATTTAGGTATAGAATATATTAATACTTCAAAAACCTTCCTCATCACCTGTCTCCCTCCAATCAATTTTCTCTTCCAGGCAGCCACTGTTCTGAATTCTATTGCCAGAGACTAGCTTTGCTGAGTTCATATAAATGAAATTATACAGCATTTACTCTTGTGTTTGGCTTCTTTTATTCAGGATAATGTTTTGTGAATAGTTCCTATTGTTATGTAAATCAGTAATTCTCTCCACTACTGAGTAGTACAGATGCTCCTTAACTTGGGATAGGGTTACATCCTATAATAAGCCTATCTTCAGTGGAAAATAATGTAAGTTGAAAAGGCATTTAATACACCTAAGCTATGAAACATCACAGTTTAACCTCATCTATTTTAAATATGCTCAGAACACTTGCATTAACCTACAATTTGGCACAATCATCTAACACAAAGCGTATTGTATAATAAAGTATTGAATATTTCATATAATGTATTAAATACTGTACTGAAAATGAAAAGCAGAATGGGTGTAGGAATACTCACCATTAATGTACTCAGCTGAAGGCATACTGGGTCTGAAGAATATCTGAAGCATTGATCTAAAATTAATTACTCTCTTTTCTGATGGGGCTAGAGAATAGATGATAAAAGGTACCGGAGAATCGACATTTGTTGATGGTTTTGCAGGCATAGTGTTCTTCAGGAAAATATCAGGTTTTGTCTGGACAGTTTGTTTCTTCTCTTCGTGATATGATTCTCTATAGCAAGCAAGAGTATCCAGTATCTTCCTATCAATTCTTGTAAATCTCTCATATTCATAAATAACATCTATGTCACCTGACATCCAAAAGCCACTGCTGACAGTTGCAAATTCCTCTGCCACTTCTTTTGTTGGGAACTTTCTTTGTGCCATAGGTGCAACGTTTTCCTGTGCCTCGACTTCTTTGTTTATGTTTTCCTCCTTTGTTTATGTTGACCAGCTCCTTATTGGAAAGCTCTTCAGCTTTAATGTCAACAAGTTCATGAATATCCCCTTCATCGATGTCCTATCTGTTTTTCAAACACTAATATCTTTTTACTTACCATCTCATCAACAGCAGAATCTGTGTTAAAGACTTTAAATGTGTTCACATCTTCAAAACTTTCTTCCAAGTACTCAGTGCATTGGTGTGCAACTTCTTCCAATGCCACAATGAAGTTCTGGATGGTATTTAAAATGTTAAAATCTTTCCAAAGCTTCAGGGGCAGTCAGCCAAGTTCAGTTGTTTCAATAACCTGCACAAAGTTTGGCACAAATAGTATGCTTCGAATGCAGATATTTCACCTTGGTCCATTGGGTAACTGTGTGCAGTTATGTTCAGCTGCAAATACACAACCTTTATATCCAGATACATGTCACTGATACGCTGTAGATCCCCTAAAGCATTGTCTAAGATCAGAAGAATCTTGAATGAGATGTTTTGCCTACAATATTCTCTTGCCTGCAGAATAAAACAGATCAAAAACCAGTCTTCAAACAATGCTGATGTCATCCAGTCTTTCTTGTTATAGCAATAATAAACGAGAAGCGTATGCTTGCTCACATTCTTGAATGCTCTGGGGTTCTCTGAGTGCTACATTAGGAAAGGCTTTCATTTGAACCCTGTGACATTTCCACCCCAAAACAGCGTAACACAATCTTTGAATGTCTTGAATTTCACCATTGTCTTGGACTCTTGGTGAATATATTATGCTCTGGTGTACACTTCCAGACAAGTTCATTTTAATGTCAATAACATTTCATGTCAATTACATTAAATACTTTTCTAGCAAATATTTCTCATCCACAAGTGTCCTATGCTGCCCTTCCTTGAAAGATTTGGCATCTTCAGTATCAGCACTTGCTGCCTTACTGTTGACCTTCCATTATGATATTATGAGCCATTTGAGGCTTTGGAACCATCTATAACTTGTTATAAGTATTTGCTTCTAAGTAGGATCGTCAGCATGCTATTTTACTGTATTGAAAGACTGTCTTAAACTAGATTGTCAGTAGTCTAAGCAGTAGGTGCTTCTATGTCTGGCTTTCCATCCACATGACAAGAAATTTTTCCATATAATCAATTAGTACAGCATTTTGTGTGTGTGTGTGTGTGTGTGTGTGTGTGTGTGTGTGTGTGTGGGCACACGCGCGTGCGCGCATAGGATGGGGGGCACCTGTGGATTTGACCAATGCTGATAATCTCATCACATCACTTCTCTTTGATGATAGTTAAGACTGGATTGAGAAAGTCCTAACTCATGTGCAGTGGCCAATACTAGTTTGCTGTCTGCATGCTGGGCAATTGTCTTGAATCTCATCTTAAAAATAAATGCCTTTCTCTTCGTCTCATAAGAAGCAGAAGACACAGATGGGTGTTTTATAGACATTATTGGATGAAAAGACACAATATTCAAAAAATGCTGACACCACAGTGCACTGTGGAGTGTCAGTTGCTTACTCTTGTGGTTACGCGACTGAGTGGGAGCTATGGCTCATGGCCACTGACTGCCCTGGGTCATGAAAGAGTATTGTACTGCATATTGACCTCTCAGAAAAGATGAAAATTCAAAATTCAAAATAAGGTTTATGTTTTGCACCATCGTAAAGTTGAAAATTCGTAAATCTCATCATTATAAAACTGAAGACCATTTGTATTTCATTGTATGAATATACCAAAATCGCTTATCCATTCACTTGTTGAACAATTGATTTGTTTTCCATTTTTTTTTTTTGCTATCTCTGATGATTATAAAATCTTTTATGCAAATCTATTTGTAGACTTTTATTAGACTGTTACATTCATATTTGGTTGAAGTATGGAACCAGTTTTATTAGCCTGGACAATAGTTTAGAGAGCAAGAGCCTGTGTGGTGAACCCCGATGTTAAGTAACTGAACGAAACCCAGTTGACAATTCCCGGCCCAGATGAGTTTCAGCTTCTTGTCTCTAGCTATCTAGTTCCACTCAACTTCTAATAACTTCCTAAAGGAAGCCAGTCAGGCATGCTCTCCACTATTATTTATCTTATCTGTTTGGTATAGTGGAATAGCATCATTATTGGAATTAGAAATGCCTAGATTTGGTCTCCACATGTAAAATATAAATTTTGACTCTCACTTCAGATTATACCCAGAAATTAACTCAAATAAATAACTGACTTAAGTGTAAGATTATAAAAATATAAATTTTAGAAGATAACATAGAAAATCTCTAAGACCTTAAATTAGGCATAGACTTCTTATAAATGCCATGAAAGAACATAATCCATAAAAGAAAAAAATTGCTAAATTGGACATCATAAACTTCAAACGTTTTGCACTTCTAATGATATTTAAAAAATAATAAGACAAGCAATAGACTGGGTGAAAATATTTTCTAAACAAATACTCAGTTAAGGACTTGCATAGAGAATATATATAGAAACCTCCTCAGGTCCCATGGGAGCTTTTCTGTCCTCTCAATAAATCCTGCTTTCTAAAAAATAAAGTTAAAAAATAAAAAAAGAATGTATAAAGACCTCTTAGAACTCAATAAGAGGGCAACCTAATAAAAATGAGCAAAAGATATAATAACCACATCAACAAAGAAGATACTGAATGGCTAATAAACACTCAGAAAGATGCTCAATATTATATGTCATTAGGGAAATATAAAGTAAAACCACAATGAGATACCATTTCATACACACTAGAGTGGCTATGATTAATAAAACAGACAATAAAAATATAGTTGAGGATGTAGAAAAACAGTATCTTTATACAATGCTGGTGACAATGAAAAATAGTACAGTCATTTTTGAAAACAATTTATTCCTCAACAAATTGAACATAAAACTATCATATGAGCTGACAATTCTATGTATCTATTCAAGGGAAATAAAAAATATATCCACTCGAAGACTTGTGTATAAATATTCGTAATAACATTATTTTCAAGTCAAAAAAGTGGTTGGGAGAAACTAAATATCCATCACCTAATGAATGCATAGACAAAATATTATATACCCGTATAATGGAATACTATTCAGCAATAAAAAGTAATGGACTATTGATTCATGCTACATCACAAAGAGGCCCAAAGTGTCACAAAAGTGAAAGAAGTCAGAAAAAAGAAACCATATTCTGTAAGACTGTATTCATATACAATGTCCAGAAAAGATAAATTTTTTAAGAGAAAAAGTAGAGAAAGTAGATTATTGATTGTCTCAAACTGGGGTTGAAAATGAGGATTAAATTCACATGAACATGAAGAATTTTATAAAAAATATCCTGAAACAGATGCATGTTGGTGGTTGTTACATTCTTCTTTGAGGTTAAGTTAAAAAAAATATTAAATTTTATACCTGAAATGGATGGTTTTGGTGATATATAAAATATTCCTTAAGAAAACTGTTGAAAAAGTAAAAAGGAACATCTGAGTTTCTGGGTTCAAAGTTTGGTGCCTCAATTTATTAACATCTATCTTTGGGCGAATGTAAAATTGGTAAAATATGTATCTATATCATACAATTGGGTGAGGTTGACATAAGATAAGCATGCTGCAGGCATAGAACAGAGTAGACATTCAGTTAGTAGGAATTATTATTATTTTGTATACTATAAATTTATTTACCTTTCCACCCTCCATTCAAAACCCCAAATCCTCTAAAATTCAGATTAAACTTAAATAAAATGACTGGTAGGTAATACACTCTCAGAAAGTTATTTGCTGACTATTTTAAACTAATCTTTGAACTTGTAGAATTTAGGAAGACTAAAATAAAATGAAAGGTATAAGAATTTTGTGTGCTGCGTACTTGTACCCTGGATGATGACCCTAGGGTTACCCATGTGCTAGTGCTCTCTGGAAGACAAGAGTGGGGAGTGGGGACTGGGAGTGACCAGGTCTGCCTGGAGGTTTGCCTGTGAGGTCAGATGGCACCTCATGTGCTCTTCTTAATGAACACATAGGAGTAAGGAAGAAAGATAAATATGTATAAAATTTAACTCAATTACAAATGTTAATTTAATGAAAAGTTTTAAGGAAGGTGATAGCTTCATTTGGCTAAGAAGAGATGATTATATAATCCATAAAATAATAAACTTGAATTTATAGTTATAAAATAGGCTTTTAATGTTTTATATTTTGAATCAAAAGGAAACTGTGAACAGAGTCTGATGTCTGAATTTTTCACATCTTCTCCAATGTTAATCTAGTTCTTAAACTACACTTAAATATTTGAACATGAATATATTAATATGTTCTTCCTCAGAACCTTCCTAAACAGATTTTCTTTTTCTTTAGCTCTTTTGACCTCTAAGTTTAGGGAGGTTTTCACAGCCATCCGTTGATCTTGATCATTGAAAGAACATTTCTCCTGTTATCACATTGTTTATTTTGAATCTCCAATTTTCTTTAGTGGTCTTCAGTGGATTGCTTTGCCTGTATTATAGGCTTCTAAACTCCAAATATATACTTAGCAATGTGTTAAATTACACATTGTTTTTCAAAATTTTTCTAAGCCATCAAATCTGTTGGCATTCTTTATGGTCACACTTGACTTTTACTTTCTGCCATCTCTCTTTTATATTATAGACCACAAAATATAGACTGCAAGCTACTTTATCCCTGCACTGATTTAAACTTTATTGTAAGTCCCACATCTTTGAAGATTCTATGAAATGTTTCTTAGTCTTTTTCTTTTTGAATTTAATGTTTATTGAGATTATTATGCACAAGATATTGGGCTGAGCAAACCAACTGTATTAGCACATTGTCCTCACAACAATTGTAGGAGAGTTATTGACTTCCTTTTATTGACAGGGAAACTGAGACTTAGTGAGAATAAGCAACATGTACCTATAAGATCACTCCTGAAATGTGACTAGCTTATTTTTGGTCATCCCAGTCTGAGAATCACACAATCCACACAAAATAAACCTCCTGATTTCACTTAAAGAATGTTCTTGACTTAGTTCTCAGCCTCTGCCTATTTAGTGGAGAAAAAAAATTGTTTTCTGTGGTTAGACACAAGACAGGAAATGCCAGAAAGTGTGAGATTCAGACAATGGGACTGAGATATTTCCATGAGGACGTCCATTCAAATAGGCTGGTTGATGGTCAGATTTCCAAATCTAGGAAGGAGGCTCAAACATGAATGAAGAACAAATATCTAGTGATCATTTGTCTTACAGGGGAGAAAAAAGCAAACAGGCTGCTTATCGCAAACCAGAAGATGGTTTGCATTCTTTCTCATATAAGTGAAAATTGCTGTCAAGTGTCTGCTGCTCTCCAAATTAAAAATTGGTTTTAAGGATGGCAGTGTTTGCAGAAAAGTTACCTCTGAAAAGTTTCCATAGTTCTCACAGCTTGTTTCAATTTTTAATTCACATAGGCACCAATGTTCATGTTTCTGTTCATTTTTACACTGTGTTCTAAAAGACCTCCAATTTAACTTAAAGAAGAATACTCAAGAAAACAGTAGTTTCAAGGGCTCCAGATACTCATAATTACTCAGTTTCAATATGAAAACAATTTCGAATTAACTCTTCATTTGTTTAAATTATTTACAATCAGTTTGAACCAGTTGGGGCCAGTATCTAAACAAACAACAAATAAAGAGTTTTTATTTTGTACTTTCCTCAACAGTTTTGGAAACAACTTCAAACACCCCCAAAAAGTTTGAGTTGATTAACATATTCTAAAAAAACTTTAATAAATCAGAACTTGATAGGTTCTTCAAATGTCATTACTGATTTATTTCAGTAGTATTCTAACTATATTGTTCTACCACTCCAATTCACAGTGCCAGTTATTATCAAATTAGTTTTTTTGAAATGCATTCTTCATTGAGAACATAGAAGTTACCAATTACCATACTAGATTTAGGCAACAGTTTTGTCCCCTGAGGAATCATTATTGATTCCTCATAGGTTAAAGAATTAAAATACAAACTCATTGGTTCATCATATTTTTGTCCCGTTTTGAACTCAGTCTTTGCTTTCCTACAATTTTATATAAGCCTCTTTATGTTTTCTAGCTATTCTGATCTATTATCTATTCTTTAAACACACTTTAACTTTCTTTCCTTTAAACTCATAATTTGATTAGCTTTGAATGGCATCCTATAAATTTTTGACCCATCAAAGTTGTTCTTGATGAAGAGAGCATTTATTGTATGCTTAGTTACCCACTATCAATCCCCTCTTCTATTAGTAATATATCATGAGTTCATTTGGAGAAGCACTACCTGCATCACTCTTAAGTCATTTCCTGCCATAATAATTGGTTAATGGTTAAGCACATGACCCAATCAGAGCCAATCAAAAGTAATTCAGAATCTAGGCTGGAGAGAAAGGTGCTCTCTCTTACCCTAGATTAACCTGGTGGAATATGTTTGGAGCTACTCTCAATAATGAAATAATCTACCCAAGGAGAAAGAGGAGAGAGATGAAGAAAAAAAAATCCTGATTACAGTATATGATTCTTGAGTCAAAGACTTTCTATTATGAGAGCCTATATTTTAATCCTTTTTTTCTCCCAAAGCATATTTGCATTGGGTTTTCTGTCTACATTTGCCACCTCCAATCATTCCATTCTATAGTTCTATGGAGATAAGAGTTTAGGGCACTACTATGAAGGACATTTGCTTAAATAATCTCATATTGTCTGCTCTTTCTTTTTAATTTTGTGTCTTACAATAAATTTTCTCTTCATCAAGAGCAACTTTGATAGGTCAAAAACGTATAGGATGCCATTCAAAGAAAAATTAATTGGGAAATTTCAAGCATGCTGTTTTGATGGTGAGAATAGCTGTTTAAATATATATGATGCTTATTTTAAAGCAAGCAAATCCAAATCACGTAACTTATTTTGCATCTTTCCTAACAAGAAAACAAAGATTTGTGTGTCTGCACGCTTAAAAAAGGTAAGAGGTATTAAGATTTTTCCTCTTAACTCTACATCAAAGTGCAAATCCAATTAATTCTATTATTGACTAGAAGTACAATGAAAGCACATTTGTAAATGGATTCTATGGCCCAGTATGTGTAAAGCACTTTAAGAATGTCTCATAGCTCTCAAAATCTTCCCTGACCTCAGATCAATGGTAGAGATGACCTTTACATTATATTCACAGCTCTACCAGTGATGTCATAGTCTATCTGCTGGGCCACCAAAAGAATGCCAGGGGAGAGAATAGTTACTGGTAACTATGTTCTCCCACTGTGCATCAAAATGGACAGCATTAAGGTGTCATCTACAAACAGATATTCTTCCACACAAGAAACAGAAATTGATTTGCTGGGATAGTGTATTTTTTGGCACTAAAAAGAATTATTGTACTACATGAATTTAAAAAAAAACAAACACTTTTTTCTTTCATGTAAGACATTTATTTGAAAATTTCCAAACAGACTATTTCAAAGCAAGAGTGCAATGATTTTTAAACTTTTCAATTGTGTCTATGTTAAAACATATAGATTTACTGGATCATTCTAGAATATTGTCCTAAAGTAATTTATTTTGGAGCAAAATTGGCAAGATAAAAGTTTCTCTTTTTTAAAAAAATGCTATTATTTAGTTATTACATATTACATATGCTTTATATCTTAATATGTCATAAGGGCGTTTTGTTATGTTATCCAGTCATTTGTGTGTGTGTGTGTGTGTGTGTGTGTGTGTGTGTGTGTGTGTGTGTGTTTATGCTTATGCATAGTGAGCAAAGTGTAGAAATTCTGTGGGTTTTTTTTTTTTCTGATTTACAACTCATTAAACCTACTAATAAAGGTGAAAGAGAAGGTTTTCTACAGAACCATGGGTCATTTCTCTGATCACTGGGTTCTGAACAAGGAAATTTCATTGGGCATTGACCATCATTATTTGAATTTCTATCTTTTAGATCCTGAAGGCAGAAGTCATGAAGAAAGACCCTTAAAAATCAACACCTCACTTTCTGCTGTATAACTCCTATACCATCATCTTCTAAATTTAATATTTACATAATAAACATTTTAAAGTATTTTTCATTCCACAATTTAGAAAATACCCCCCTACACACACACACACACATACACACACACACACACACTCACACACACTCACGTACACACACAAACACACACACACACACACACACACACACATACACAAACACAGGTATAGTAACATATATGGAAAAGGTTTGGAAATTAAAACTTTAACTAAAAGAATACATAAGTCAGGCTCGGTGGCTCAGTCTGTAATCCCGCGCCTTTGGGAGGCTGAGGTGAGTGGATTGCCTGAGCCCGCGGTTTCGAGACCCGCCTGGGCAGCGAGACCTCATCTCTACAGTAAATCAAAAAATCAGCCGGGCGTGGTAGTGCATGCCTGTAATTCTGGCTACTTGGAAGGCTGAGGCGGAAGGATCACTGGAGTCCAGCAGATAGAGGCTGCGGTGGCCAGGAGCGGCCACTGCACTCCAGTCTGGGCGACAGAGTGAGACTCCAACTCAAAAAAAAAAAAAAAAAAGAATACATAGATTTAATGTCTACCTTGTTCTATTTATAAAATAGTTTGAACAACCAGATTGCATGAAAATCACACAATTATAGGCAAAAAATATACAATAAATTTCAATGATGTTAATGCATGGAAATAATATTAACAAACCTGAAGATACCATCACTGAATATTCAGATTGTTTGAACAAAGACAGTGAACATGTATAGTTGCCTTCTATGAGCTACTTGCTATGCTAGGGCTTGTGTACCCATTATCTTCTGTTAATCTTTGTGGTACCCCTTTGCACTAGAAGTTATATATATGTCAAACCAAACAATATTTCAAATCATAGATTTCAAGCCTCGAGGAGATTAAACAATTTACAGAAAGTCACATGGATAACAAGAGATAAATCTGATTTCTAAATCAAGTTACTCTTTCTCCAAAGTTTGTGCATCTCTCAGCTGCCCTGCCTCCAAATAGGACTGCAGGATTCCTCACTGTCAGTGCTTTTAGTGTCCTTTTCTTGTCACCATCACTTCATAAATGGCCATTCTCACACTACGGGTGTTTGTGCAGTCTTCTCTGCCACATAGATATTGAACAGGTTGAGAAGAACTATATGGACCAATTGCTATCATTTCAGAAACAGAGGTCTGTATGTACCAGAGTTGGGAAATATGTGAAGAACAAATTTTTCCATATATCCAATGTAAGTGACAATGGGCTTCAAAAACCAATACCCCAAAGCTCTTTTAGCCTAAAATATGGCAAAATTTTGGTATTAATGGTAATATTTCAACGACTGATTATCCCCCCTTTTTTCTCTTACTCTTTTCTAATGTTTCTTCTATATTAAAACCAAAGTGATCCCTTTAAATTTGACCACCTCTCTTTTGCTTCTTCAGATGTTTCTCTTTGCTATATTTGAAGACCCCAATTCTTTATCTAACGTTCAAAGCACTCCATAAACTGATTCACATCTCATATCTACAGCATCATCTCAAACCTCTCTTCTCCTTCATCCATGCACTACAGGTACATTGGTCTGCTCTCAGATGTTTGAAATACATCAGACCTGTATACATGTGTTCTCTCTCTCTCTCTCTCTCTCTCTCTCTCTCTCTGGAAAGATATTCCTCCCTCCTCCATTTTTGTTTGTTTGTTTGTTTAGTTAATCCCTAGAGAGCACAGCTTTATACCTCAGCTCAAATATCACTTTGGGTAAAACTGTCTCTGAACTCTTATACCAGATCTTGCTCTATGCTTCTTTAACTCCATGATATTTTATTCTCCATAGTACTCATGAGCATTTTGATTATATGTTTGTGCAATTATTTAATAAGTGTGTTCCCTAATAAGTTGTAAACTCCTTGAGAACAACATCCATTTTGCTCAGCATCATTCACCTTTTGATTATCTTGTTTTGCTCACCATATCTCTAGGACATAGGAGAGTGCCAGGCATAGGCAATCAATAAATATTTGTGGAATAAATAAAGTATATGCTTCTAAATGACATTTTTTTTAATTTTTCTTATCTAGATGGATGGTGAGAAACTTAAAAAACAAAAAGGAAAGATTAGTGATAGAAGATAAAACAAGTGAAATTATTCTATGATCTGAATGTGTGCCTCCAAATTTTATATGTTGAAATTCCAACTCCCACATAATGGGATTACAAAGTGGGATTTTGGGGAGGGGAGTATGTCATGAGGGTGGAGCCCTCATGAATGGGATTAGTAGCCTTGTAAGAGAAACTCTAAAGGCCTAGCTGGTCCTTTTCACCATTTGAGGAAACTGCTAGAAGGCATTGTGTATGAGGAAGAAAGACACTGCTGGCACCTTGATCTTGGACTTGCCAAGAGAAATAAATGTATTGTTTATAAGCAACTCAGTTAATGGTATTTTTGTTATAGCAGCCCAAATAGACTAAGACAATAAACCTGTTGGAAAAGGCACAGCATATAAGGGTATTTGTATCTCAAAATTTCACCCACAAAAGGACACCTATTACAGAGCAGACACTTGAAAGTGAAAAAATGATCCATTCTGTGGATGTCAATTAATCTTTCTTTCTTAAGTAACCTCAGTACTTGCCCAATGGATTGCAGTACAGAGTGACCTTGGTTGCATACAAAGAGGTTATGAATGAACTCAGCAATACATATCCTCATTCCATGAGGCTTCTCTGACAATTGCTACTAAAGAGTGCCCAACTTGCCACTAGGAATACTAAAGTCAAATTTCAAATATGGGTCCTTTGGAATTCAGGGAATATCTGCCCATTTGGGGGCAAAGTGATCTCATTGGACACATGTATTATGAAGGGGATAGCAATCTATTTCCACTGTAATAGATATTTATTCTACTTAAATGTTTTCTTTTCATATCTGTTTTATTTTTGCTAGCACAGCCATCCATGGACTTACTAAAGACCTAATTTTCCATCATGGCATTCCATGTAATTTTGTTTCTGACCAAGAAATTCATTTGTAAGAAAAGGTATTGCAGCAAAGTGCTCATACCTATGATATTTACTGTTCTTACAATGTATCCTACTAGAGACAGGTGAACTTGTTTGTAGGAAAATCTCATAGAATAACTTGCTGAAGACTCACTGAAAGCCAAAAGTCAAAATCTTGTAAATTTAGGCACTGTCATACAAAATTCAGCACATAAACTCCATAAACTGTATGCCTGGAACCAATATACTTCCATAACCAGTTTATAGAGGTCCAGTAATTGAAGATAGATTTAATAAAGTCTTATTTGGCTGGGTGTGGTGGCTCATGCCTATAATTCCTGCACTTTGGGAGGCCAAGGTGAGAGGATTGCCAGACCCCACGGGTTCGTAACCAGCCGGGGCAACTTGGTGAGACCTCATCTGTACAATAAATCAAAAAATTAACCGGGTGTGGTAGCGCGCTCCTGTAGCTCAGGCTATTTGGAAGCCTGAGGCAGAAGGATCACCAGAGCCCAGCAGGTTGCGGTTGCAGTGACTGTAAGCATGCCACTGCACTCCAGCCTGGGCAACAGAGTGAGACTCTGACTCAATAAATAAATAAGTAAATAAAGTCTTATCTTTCTTGTAAACTTAATATCTTACTTGATTTATTTTTTGTTCTGAAATGTTTGGGTTCTGCTCATTTAAAAGTCTTACTTCAGGACATTGCTTTCATTAAGTTCTGAACAGGCCATGTTTCCCCAAGCTTTGGCCCCCTTCCCTGCATCGAGGAATTCTTTCTCTCCTTTTCTATTTTACTGTTTAAATGGACTATATTTTTTTAAACAGTCTTAGTTCAAAGGAGAGAAATAATTTCAATAAGGGACAAAAAGTGATTTTTGGAACTGAAAATCATGTTAGCCATCTAGTCATTTAGGGTTCCTCATGCCTGCCAACAGGCAAAGTAGAGACTGCTCTACTCTGTAATGATAGATGCCAGTTATTAAGATCAGAGAGAGCTCTCTGAGTATAAGACCCAGAAGATTATTTGGGATTTCTCTTAGCATTTCAATATTCAGTGGTAGAAATCAATAGAAGACTACATGTAAACCGATAACTGGAAGATTACTTAAGGATTAGACTTTGAGAAACAAAGGTTTAGATGTTAGGCCATTCTACTGGGGGAAATTCTGGTCAGTCTAAGTTGAAGGAATAAGGGATAAATAGGGAGAAAAAGAAAATAATGTCGAACATCTGTGACCGATTACAAAAACCAGGATGAAGGCCACTATGCATATTTATTATTACTTATTTTGTAATTTTACACACACACACACGCACACACCATTTTTTCTTTCTCTTCATTTTCTTTCCTAATTATTTTTTTTTCCACTAATCAGTATTTTTTATTATGGTTTTGTGGGGTACAGTTAAGGGTTAGGTGTACAATTACGTTTCATTCAGGCACCCTGTTGATAAGAGGTGTTTTCCCATCCCCCGACAGATATTTGCTACTGTTAATTCCATCCCCCTCCCCCCATAGTTTCCCAGTACCGTCAGTCATTTTCTTATAGTATTGCATCGGATGTTCAAGGTCAATTATATGAGTGAGAACACGTGATATTCGGATCTTTGTTTCTGTGAGAGGTCACCCAGTATTATAGACTCTAGTTCCATCCAGGTTGCAGCGAAATTCATGATTTTGTTCTTTTTTATGGCTGTGTAGTATTCCATCGTGTATATGTACCACATTTTTTTAATCCAGTCCTCTTTTGATGGGCAGCATGGTTGTTTCCAGGTTCTTGCTATTGTGAACAATGCTGCAGGAAACATACGTGTGCAGGTATCTTTTTTATAGAGTGATTTGTGTTCTTCAGGGTATATTCCCAGTAGGGGGATTGCAGAGTCATATGGGAGGTGGATGTTTAGAGCTTTTAGGAATCACCACACTGCTTTCCACAGAGGTTGCACTAGTTTACACTCCCACCAACAGTGTAGAAGTGTTCCCTTTTCACCAAACCCACTCCAGCAGCTGTTATTTTTTGAGTTGTTGATAATTGCC
>NW_007258409.1:0-889 GCF_000164805.1 Carlito syrichta
GGAGGACTTTCTGACATCACACACCTACCTAGGTTGGAACAAGAAGAAATTGAGACCCTAAATAGACCAATAACAATCAAGGAAATCGACTACGTAATAAGAACACTTCCTACAAAAAAAAATCCCTGGTCCATATGGCTTTCCAGCCAAATTCTACGAGACATTTAAGGAGGAGCTGATACCAATCCTATTGAAGGTATTCCAGGCGATTGAAAAAGATGGAACTCTCCCCAAATCATTTTATGAAGCCAACATCACATTGATACCCAAGCCAGGTAAAGATCCAACAAAGAAAGAGAACTACAATATCTTTGATGAACATAGATGCTAAAATTCTCAGTAAGATCCTAGCAAACCGAATTCAGCAATACATCTCAAAAATCATCCATCATGATCAAGTAGGCTTCATTCCTGGGATGCAAGACTGGTTCAACATTCGTAAAACCATAAACGTAATTAAATACATCAACAGATGTCAAAACAAAAACCACATGATTATAGCATTAGAAGCAGAAAAAGCTTTTGATAAAACCCAGCACCCCTTTTTGATAAAAACCCTTGAACATCTAGGCATACGGGGAACATACCTCAAAATAGTAAAAGCCATCTACGAGAAACCCACAGCCAGCATACTCCTAAATGGACAAAAATTAGAACCATTTCCCCTGGAAACTGGAACAAGACAAGGATGCCCACTCTCACCCCTCCTGTTCAACATAGTATTGGAAGTCCTGGCTAGAGCAATCAGAGAAGAGGAGGCAATCAGGGGTATCCAAATAGGAAAAGAGGAAGTCAAGTTATCTCTCTTTGCAGATGATATGATTGTGTACCTTGAAAACCCAAGAGAATCTGTCAAAAACTTCCTTACACTGATAAAGGCCTTTGGCAA
>NW_007258409.1:2527-3869 GCF_000164805.1 Carlito syrichta
GATACCTGCTCACGTATGTTTATCGCAGCGTTGTTCACAATAGCAAGAACCTGGAAACAACCATGCTACCCATCAAAAGAGGATGGATTTGAAAAATGTGGTACATATACATGATGGAATACTATGCAGCCATAAAAAAGAACAAAATCATGAATTTCACAGCAACCTGGTTGGAACTGGAGTCTGTAATACTGAGTGATCTCTCACAGAAACAAAGATCCAAGTATCCCATGTTCTCACTCATATAATGGACCTTGAACATCCAATGTATTACTATAAGAAAATGACTGACGGTACTGGGAAACTATGGGGGATGGAGGGAGATGGGATTAACAGCAGCAAATATCTGTCTGGGGATGGGGAAACACCTCTTATCAGCAGGGTGCCTGAATAAAACGTAATTGTACACCTAACCCTTAACTGTACCCCACAAAATCATAATAAAAAATATTGATTATGAAAAAAAAAAAACAACCAAAAAACAAAGACGAAGACAAAAAACAAAACATATTGATAAGAGTATGTCAAAGGACCACAGGGGCCAAATGAAAGGGCCAAAACTGCTTCAGCAATAAAATAAAATCATGTTTGATCATGACCCACGATATAAAATGAATATTCATGAATCCATATGGATACAAACACATGTTTTAATAAATTAATAAATGGGGGAGAAGAAAAAAATCTCCTATACAGAAGAATTTCAAATAATTTATGCAAATACTCCACCCTCAAGGAGGAGAAGCCTAAGTCCCCACCCTTTAGGTATGGGCTGAGCACAGTGACTTCCTTCCAAAGCATGTAAGTATAGAAAGGGAGGGAAAGAGTAACTTTGCAGCAGAGAAACTAGCAAACACTACCTCAGTCAGGTGACCAAGACCAAGATTAAGCAGTCATAAATTATGTTGAAGTATATGCATTTGATATTATGTGATGGAAAATGACACTTTACATCGTGGGTTTCCTCCCAATAATCCGTAACTCCAGTATCATCATGAGTAAAACATCAGACACATTCCAGCAGTGAGCCAGTCTACAAAATAACTGACCAGGACTCTTCAAAACAGCCAAAATCCTTAAATATATACAATAAGAACAAAAACAAAAACCTGTCAAGATCATTAGAAACAGGAAAAATCTGAGAAACGGCCACAGCCAAGAGGAGTCTAGAAAGACAATGATAACTAAATGCAATGAGGTATCCCAAACGGGATCCTGGAACACAAAAAGGACATCGAGGAAAACTAAGGAAATCTAAAGAAATTACATGTTGGCTGGGCTCGGTGGCTCAGCCTGTAATCCCAGCACTTTGGGAGGCCGAGTTGAGTGGATTGCCTGAGCC
>NW_007258409.1:3889-40250 GCF_000164805.1 Carlito syrichta
TTTCTTTCTTTCTTTCTTTCTTTTAAGGGGAATTGACTCTTAATCTATGACTTCTAGCTTCCAAAACTGTGAGACAAGAAGCTTATGTTGGCTAAGTCATTCCATGTATGGTAGTTTGCTATGGCAACCCTAGGAAACTAAAACACATTGTATGGCTAGACCACATTTTGTTTATCCATTAATCAGTTCATGGACATTTGGATTGTTTCCACTTTTTGGCTATTATGAATAATGCTGAGGTTTTTGTGTTTTTTGTTTTATTTTATTTTACTTTATTTTTTGTCCACGTCTCATTCTGTTGCCCAGGCTGGAGTGCAATGACACGCTCATAGCCACTGCAACTCTGACCTGCTGGGCTCAGGTAATCCTTTTGCCTCAGCCTTCCAAGTAACTGGGACTACAGGCGCGTATCACCAGGGAGGCTAATTAAAAAAATTTTTTTTGTAGAGATGAGGTCTCGCTATATTGCCCTGGCTGGTCTCAAACTCCTGGACTCAAGAGATTCTTCTGCCTCGGTTTCTCAAAGTGTTGGGAATACAGGTGTGAGCCATTGTGAGTCCAGGCATGAGCCCAACCTGCCTGTAGTGATTTGTGTATCTTCTTTGGAGAAACATCTGTTGGATCCTTTGTTCATTTTTAAATTTGGGTTGTCTTTTATATTATTGAGTTGTATGGGTTCTTTAAATATTCTAGATACACATCCCTTATAAGATATCTTGTTTACAAATATCTCCTTACAATCTGAGTTTTCTTCACTTCATTGATGTCTCTTTTGATGCACAAAAGTTTTTATTTTCGAAGTCCAATTTATCTATTTCTTTTCTTTTTTTTTTTTTTAGAGTTGGAGTCTCACTCTGTCACCCAGGCTGAAGTGCAGTGGCATGCTCCCGGTCACCACAGCCTCAACCTGCTGGGCTCCGGCGATCCTGCAGCCTCAGCCTTCCAAGTAGCTAGAACTACAGGTGTGCACTACTACCCGGCTAATTTTTTGATTTATTGTAGAGATGAAGTCTCGCCAAGTTGCCCAGGTGGGTCTTGAACCCATGGGCTCAGGCAATCCACTCACCTCAGCCTCCCAAGGTGCGGGATTACAGGCTGAACCACCGAGCCCAGCTTCAGTTGACCTATCTTAAAGTTCATTGATTCTTTTCTTCTGCCTGTTTCAATCTGCTGTTGAGTCCCTCTAATGCTAAACTTTAAAAAAAAATTTTGTAGAGATGAAATTTTGCTATGTTCCCCAGGCTGGCTTTAAACTCCATATTTTGATTATTGTTCAACTCCATAAGTTCTATTCAGTTCATTTTTATAAATGTCATCCTTTTGTTGATATTCTCTATTTGCTAAACATCATTCTCATACTTACCTTTAATTGTTTAACTTTGGTTTTCTTAGTTCTTTGACAATATTTAATTGCTGACAAAGTCTGTGTCTACTAAGTCAAATAACTGGATTTCCTTATGGTCAACTTTTTTTAGCTACTTTTTTTCTGTGACTAGACTATCTTTTAGTTTGTCTTTGCAAGTATTATAGTATTTTGTTGAAAGCAAAATATTTAAAATAGTGTGAGGTAAGTGTGGTGGCTCACATCTGTAATCATAGCATTTTGGAAGGCCAAGGCAAGAGGATTGTTCAAGCCCAGGAATTTAAAGCCAGCCTGGGCAACATAGTGAAATTTCATCTCTACACGTGGTGGTGTGTTCCTGTAGTCCCAGCTACTTGGAAAGCAGAGGCAGGAGGATCACTTGAACCCAGGAGGTCAAGGCTGCAGTGAGCCATGATTATGCCACTGTACTCCACCCTAGGTGTCAGAGTGACTCAAAAATAAAATAAAATAAAATGATGTGGCACTGAAAATCAGATTCTCCCCACTTCTAGGGTTTGTTGTTGGAGGTAGTTTACTGGCTTTTCTGAACTAATGCTGCAAACTCTGTATTTTGTTGTTGTTGTTTTTCTTGTCATATTGAGACAGGAGATAGCTAGAGAAAGGCTAGGCAGACAGACAGGTGGGTCCTCTGGTAACAATGTAGCAAACTCCTGGCAGGTCTTTCAGGCTTAGCATTGGTAAACAAGTTCCCTGCAAGCCTCTCAAGGTAGAGCTTCAGTACTCACTGCTGGGATTGAAAAGCAACCAATCAGCTCACCATTAGGCTACTACCTCCTGCCAATTGATCCTTAATCAGAACAATTTGTACCAATCAGAACAGCTAAGTGCAGACCAATCAGCTTATAGGTAGTGCTAGCCAATTGGCTTGGACTTGGGCTATAAAAACACCAGGTTTCAACTTCAGACTGGCAACCCCTTGGGGTCCTATCCCACTGTGGGAGTTCTTCTGTCCTCTCAATGAATCCTGCTTTCTCACTTTCTGGTTGTCCATGTCCCTCATTCTTCATGAGCATGAGACAAGAACCTCAACCCTGAAGAGCTGCGACCTGAAGAGCTGCAGAAGATCGTGCAAGCCCAAGAGCCATGCACCCCAGAGGCTGGCTTGCTAGCCATTTGAGCTGGTTGAACCAGGAGAGCTGCTGGAAGAAGGTGAGACTCTGAAGCTGAGACACCCCAGGCTAGGCTTGCAAGCCCATCAGAGCCAACTCTCTCAGGGATTGGCTTGCCAGTCCATTAGAGCCAACACTTATGGGCTAGGCTTGCCAGCCCCTTGAGATGACCCTCTCTGGGGCGTGGCTGGCTGATCTATTGAGCCGACACTCTTAAAGCCCAGGCTGACCTGAAAAATCCATATCAATATGTAGTCACTGAAGTTTCTGCTCAGTGGTCAGCTCTGTGTGGATATTGGAGTATGCCTTCAGTACTTAGTCAACAACTTGACAATTCTGCCTTATCCTTTACTTCTTGCTTACACAAAACTTCAAGTTTAGCCAGAGGTGAAAGTTTAGGTTATTCTCTTGTCTTTCCTGAGAATATGCACAGTCCTGGGCTTGCACATAGCTCAACGTATGCATGAATCTGGAAAGCCACATGCAGATTGTTCAACAAATGCCCATACAAAGGCAGTTTACATTAGGTGACTCCTGAATCAGATAAAATAAAAGCAGCCTCATGAATTGGATCTTCCAGGGAACTTCCAGAGAGATCAAATAATGGTAATTTTTCTGGTAATAGGGATTTGATAAATGCCAATCTTGTTTGTCCCCTCCAGTGGCTATCAGGCTGCTGCTTTGCTCTGTAATTGTGGACTTTTGGTTTACATAGCTATTATGAAGCTAAAGAAGATAAGGTGGATGGGAATAGAACAAGTTAAGATAATACGAAACTCTTGATACTTACTGAGTTTAAGCCATTTCTTTGAATAAACACTTTCTGGATTGCTGCAAACTTTTGGTTCATTTCCAGAGTTCTGAAATGGTTAATTCTGACAATTTTTGATAGTTTTATCATTGTTTTTATGGAAGATAGGATTTTCAGAGGTTTTTACTCTACCATTTCACTGACATTAATTTCTAGACTTTTAATGAAATAAATATATATTTTTTTAAATTCTCAAATTTCCTCTTAATCACACCTCAATGAGCTACCATTTATTGAACCTGTATTGACTTCATAAGGATAGGATTTAGTTTAACTATCCTGGCAATCTTGTTGAAAAGTGGAGTCAGCTGTGATCTTACTCCTCAGAACAAAGCTAACTGAATGCAACGTCCCTCAGATAAACACTATAGTCAAACAAATGGATGACACCTTATACTAAGTTGATTGTTAATGCTTACGTTTTGTTTTTGATGGGAGGGCACTTTAAAACTGTATAATTTCTGGGCCTTTCGTTGTGAATTTTTAGAATCATAAGCTTTTAGAGATGGAAAAATCCTTAAGTATCATCTTGTCTTTCATATCCCAGAAGGTGTTCTAGAGGTGTTCACAAAGGCAAAATACTATGAACAAATACCTTAGGTAAATGTGGGTTAAACAAAGCAAAACAGGTTTATTTACTGCTGGAATTTTCATAACATTCAGTATACTACAGTGCACTGTGAATTTCTAGAGTGGAGGTTGGAGAATGGACACTTTTTATTAAAACACATTGCCTAAGAAATATTCTGAAGGGTTAGGGAAACATTAGCCTAATATTTTGTCAATATTTTGCCTATGAAGAGAATGAGGCCCAGAGAGATGAAATCAGGGGAGCCAGATTTAACAAATTAAAATGTAGATTGCTCAGTTAAATTTGGATTTCACATAAATAATAACTTTGTATTATTTGCATGAGGCATACTTTACTAAAAATTTTGCTGTTTATCTGAAATTTAAATTTAACTGAGCATCTTGTATTTTTACCTGGCAATTCTAGCAAATGGCTTGCCCACAATGACATGGAAAGGACATAGAATAACAGACTAAAATTAAAGTTTTATACTCTTGTTCAGTGGCTTTGTTCTCTAATGCACTTAAGCATGGTTGAGAGTTTAATGGCATCCTGATGTACTAAAGAGATACTGTAATATATATAGAACCACTTTATTCTTCTGTGACACTTCTCCACAGAGTCAACCTTACATACTAGCAGGAGAATACTACAACCAATATTGGTGGACTTGGAAAATAATAATGATAATTATGGTTAATCTTTATTGGATGCTTACGACATGCCTGGCACTATTCCAAGAGACTTCTGTCTTTCATCATTTATGCCTCCACAACAGCCCCATGAGGCAAAGGCTATTATTATCTCATGTTTTAGATGCAGAAACTGAGGCACAAGAGGTTAAGCAAACTATAAAAGATGTTTCACAGCAAGCAAGTGGTAGAGATGAGAGAAAAAGAACTTCTAGGAAAGGAAAATTATATTTCAAAATAAGATTCCTTTTGAAATATATAACATAATTTAGAAGTTAAAGTTAATTTTCATTTCAACAGATCTCTGGAGGCTTGTGTGACATCACTTTTAAGATATAAAACCTTTGCCTAATAGTTGAATATATTTATTGCAAAGGAAGTTCACATATTATAATCCCTCCTAAGCAAGGAAAAGCATAAAAAGCATCTGGTTGGGTTGAGATATCTCTTTCTAGGTAAAGGTTAGGGACAGAACCGTAGGTCTGAGACTTGGAGCTGCAAATAACAAGTTCCTGCAAATGGTACTTTCCTTTGTAAGTGGAGAACAAAAGCTATATCTTATTAGTCCTCTATCCTCAACAGAATGTAGTGCAGTACTGAGCATATAGAAAGAGCTCAATAAAGATTTATGGAGTCAAATGGGGATGAAAGGGAGTCTTTATAGGTATACATAGTGGGTAAAAGATAATATTACATGTGAGAATGGCTTCAGACTCCTTTTTCAGCACTGGAACCTGACATTCTTGTGGATTAAAGGCCTAACTAGCTCTGAGATTCGTTGTCTACAAAATTGCCTTTGACAGTTAAGAAAATTGAGGTTTCCAGAAAACTGGGGTCTCAAGCCTTTCAAAGCTGTCATGTTAAAATCAGCATGTTGGCCTTCATTGTCTGGAGACTTTGAATATAGAGAAGGAGAAGGTGGACTGGGATGTGGTGGAATATGATATCATTTCAATGATCAGTCTTAGTCAATCTCCTCATTCATTGGCTTTCCTCACTGATATCTAGTCTTTTTTTTTTTTTTTTGGATACCTGGTATTTACTTACCAAATCCCTTTGGCCTTAAATGATGGTCCTGACTAGCTGCAGTGGTGGATTATTTGGAAATAATGTTTGTTGAGTGGATTCTTAGCTTCTCTTTCTCCCTTGAACTTCATCTTGGGCTCTTGTCAAAATCACTTTATTATAAATTTATGGCTCAAAAAATATGATAACTTTTAAACTGTAGCTTACAACATCAATTGAATGCCCCATATTTTATTTTTATGACTACAACTAATATAAACAATACCCATCATTTAATGAGGGCCTATCTTATTCCTTGTAAACACTGAATACACATTAACTTATTATTATCTCCCAAGAAGAATCAATTTAGGCTCAGAGAGGTCAAGTATCACAATGAGTTAATGATCTGGGAATAAATGTGCACTAAAGGATTGCAGTAAAAATATTACTATTTTAGACTAATGGAAGTGAGGTTACTTGAATTTGTGAGACACTTATTTTAATAAACTATGTTTAAAGCTAAAGAGTTTACCACCTTTTCACACACTGAGTGACTTGAACTATATATTCAGAGAGAGCAGTTGCCTCACAGGGTGGCTTGGAAGACCTACAGATAAGCATTATTTATAATTAGCATGCTACTCTTAAAACATCATTTATAATTAGCATGCTGTTTATAGTTGAAAAAATACTACTAAATTACTTTTTTTTTCCCCACAATCTTTTTTGTTTGTTTGTTTTTGAGTCGGAGTCTCACTCTATCGCCCAGACTGGAGGGCAGTGGCCGTTCCGGGCCACCGCAGCCTCGACCTGCTGGATTCCGGCGATCCTTCCGCCTCAGCCTTCCAAGTAGCTGGAACTACAGGCACGCGCTACCCGCCCGGCTAATTTTTGGATTTATTGTAGAGATGAGGTCTCACCAAGTTGCCCAGGCGGGTCTCGAACCCTTAGGCTCAGGCAATCCACTCACTTCAGCCTCCCAAAGCGCAGGATCTAAATTACTTTTAGAAGATTTTAAGAAACGGTTTATCTGAAACTATTTAAATTATAATTCTCCTTATTCTTGATTTGCTTACCAAGCTTCAGGCCGGTCTTGTAACTGACTTTGAATTAATGGAAGTGTGGACCAATGTAGTTTAATGTAGAGTATTTGTAGCCTCCCTCATTTGGCTTTCTTATTTGATATGCATATCTTCTTAACTGAGACTGACTGCTTGGATGTCTTTAAACCACTGGGGTACCTTAGACCAATCTTTTAAAAAATTATTTTTTGGTTATATTTTGAAGTAGTGATGACTTTCTCTTTCTCTACGGTACTTTTGAAGGTGAAAAGGGAGCCTACATTCAACTTGGAAACATACTTTTTCCACTTAATAAAAAGACTATAGAACTTACCTAAAAAAATAAAAAATAAATAAATAAAAAGATTCACCTTTACAATGGTATTAGAAACAAAGCTTCTAAGGAATTAGATTTAGTCTTAAGAATCTGGAATTTTCCTTTGAAGTGACTCTTTAAAAATATTAGTAAGGACCTGTCATAATATCCAACTTGTATGCCTCACTGAGTTTTCATGAGATTAGCAGCCATTACTACCAGTTCTTTGTCCGGACGTTGAAATGAAAAGCAAAGAGTTGCAGAGAGTGAAGAGAACATTTCTGCTCCATGTCCTGATGCCTGTTTTGGTCTAAATGACTCAGATACAGTACTACAGCTGTTTCAGCATTCTTGGGTTTTGTTTGCCAGCTCTATTGGAGACTAAGGCTTATATAAGTAATATAAAACCTCAGCATTTACAACATAAAGGCACCACAAGAACTCTCAGACATTAAGCGTTGGTAGGATTTTATTTGGAGGAATTTTATTTTAAAATGTAATATCCTTTTCCTTTCTTTGGCAAAATAGAATCAGGGGAACTTGGATGAAACTCTACTGCTTATGAAAAGTCTCACCCTGTTCATATGAGCAAGTCTGTCACCCTTGATTGGAAAGTAATAATTCATAAAACTTAATGTTATTATCGTCCCTCTGCCTGGAGTGATAGATATTCTGGAGGCTTTTTAAATAAAAAGTTTAAAATTGAATTTGCAACTCAAAAGATTGGTGAATTCGAATGTTAGTTTCCCGCTGAGTAACTGCGAAAACAATTCCAAAGTAGCCTAGTAGTGTGTTAGGAACGGCAGTTTTATTAAATGACTTGATGAAGTGCAATGAAAACACACTTTCACTGTCTTTCTTCAGCCTTTCCCTCTACAAAAATAATAGCTTTCTTACAGACATTAGTGTTTGCCTTCACTCTACTTATTTGGTCATTCTCCGAGTTCAAGATTTGTGCAAAGTTGGTCAATAAGGAAGTAGGAGTTGGTTTTATTTGTGGCAGACCAATAAGGTTCTCACGTATGAACTGATTGTCTGACACTGCTCGGAGATTACTGATTTGCATTTCATCATATGCAATTATGTAGTGTAAAAAGTCTGCAACTATGAAGAAGAATCCATTTGGTCTAAATAGTGCTGCTGAGTATTGCGCTTTCATGGCAGTATGCCTTCTAATGTCACAGATCTTTAGTGAGGTCCTTGAAGGAACTGAGTCTTCCTGGAGGGAAGAGAATGACCCAGATGTGGGAAGGCTGCTCTAGCCCAATAGAAAACCGGCAAGTTCATTTACAAAGGTATCTTTCAATTATGAAAACTGGCAGGCATCAAAGGACACTTGGCAGAGGAACTCTGCAAAAACATTTGCACTGGCGGCTGAAGAGGACCTTCTCTTTTGCTGGTTTCATGAAAAAATGAAACATTTTGCTGTTTCACCTCAATTTCCTCTCTCCTTTTTCCACAAAAACAAAAGGTGATTTTTCAAGGTCCCTGTATCAGCATTATTTGACATCCTCCTATGGGCTTGACCAAACAACTGACCAAATCCCTCAGGGTGAAAACAAAAAATACGTTGTGATTTCCACTCCTCAGCCCTAGTCAGGTCCTGAAGTTAAGGGAAAATTGTCTCTTTTTCTCTATTTCTTTATTCTCCCCCCTCCCCCCATGGGCAAAACACTGCTGCTATAAAAATAAAAACAGTGAAATTCCAGTCTTGACTAAATTTGGGAATTCTTGTACACATGAAAAAAATCTTTGTTTCTCCTTGTGGAAATTGGCAAAGTGAAAATTGAAAGCTTAGCTCTTCTCTCATTGGCACTTAGATTTACTGCAGAAATTGAATTTTTAAAAGATTTTAAACATAATTATAGGGAAAAAAGTGTAAGTGTGGCTTGTGTTTATCTCCACACCAAATGTCCTGTATAAAAGTCTTTATAAGCAATCTGGGGGAGCCTTTCCTTTTTGGGCAAGGATGTAGCTTCGTGAGACTGGAGGCTACTCCTTGCTGAGAACAGTGCTCCTCTAGGGAAGACACTGTCTATTCTTGCTTGGATCATTGGGGATAGTGGAGGTTAAGGAAGCCTCAGACTGTCGGGTAGCTGTATGATTAAGTGCATCCTTGAATTTCTGGTAAGACATTGGCAAAGTCCTCATGCCAGCAGACTTCTTCTACGATATAAAATACCTGGATAATTTTATCCATACCATTCAACACATTTAGTGGTTCAAGTCCCCACTCTATAATTTGTGTGTATGTGTGTGTGTGTGTGTCTTCTTCAGTGTTTATCCTTAACAGAATAACACTGTTGTTTTAAATCCACAACAACTATGCATAAATATAGGTAGAACAACTGGTGAAAAGAGAAGCAGTGATCCACTCACATTCTAAACCCCTACATTTAACTATTTTCTTTCCTACACATGTCTATTTTGTGATTTTGTTTCTAATAGCCCAAATTAGAAAGAAAGTTTAGCTGTCTGCTGGAATTTTGGTGAAGCTTTTGGCCCCATCTGTAAGGCATGGAGGGAATGTCTTGCACTCTGCATTTAAATGTGTCTGGGAGAAGCATGGATTCTTCCTGTCATGCAGAGAGAATAGCTAGCTGGCAGAGCTCCCAGGGAGAAATCTTGCTACTGAGAAGACCATTTTGATTTAACAGTCCATTTCTCACCTTTCTTTCCAGGCTCTAACCTCCTGTGGTAGGCTGCATAATGGCTTCACAAAGATGTCCAGACCTTAATCCCTAGAACCTATGAATAGGTCACCTTACAAGGTAAAAAAGATTTTTCATATATCATTAAGGATCTTGAGTTAGGACCATTACCCTAGATTATTCAGATGGGCCCACTGCAAACAGAAAGGTCCTTATAAAAAGGAATGGAGGAAGTTTAGAGAGGAGAGAAGTCAGTGTGACAACAGAAGCAGAGATTGGAGTGATGCATTTATGAGCATTTCACCAGTACCACTAAACTAGAAGAAAATTAACTTTGGAAATATAAAAGTAATGATGAAGAGAGAGCAGAAAGAATAAAGTATTTAAGGATTTATTGCATAAGAACTATTAAGTGCACGATTCTCAAAATCTTTCACAATAGATTATTACTTAGAATCCCTGATATTTATACTCATTTTCTCACTTCTCTGGTCTATAAGAAAATACTCCCCTCCTTGGAGTATACCATTCTGAATGGTGCCTGCAGGAGTGGAGGCTAACCTGATATTTCCCTTTCTCCCCTCCTGTTTTTCTATGCTCATTACTTGTAAGAGGGCATTAGTGTGTGGGCCTTTGAGGGATTTACAGTATCCAAACCAGGAAAATCCCAGGCAAACTGAGACAAGTTGGTCACCCTAGTAGAATAATAGAAAGGAAGTTGTGGATTTCTTTGAGGAACAGAGAAGAATGGTTTGAAATGGGGATTCCAGATCTTTCCGTATTTATTATAAGTTCAGGACAAAGATGACATTTCTAAATCCTTCATGATGGTAATCTAGGGTGTTTCTTCTTTTTAACAGTTACAGGATATTTACCAGTTGTCCATGTTTGCCTTCTTTGACTTTATGTCCAGCCTAGAGAACTATCAGATACGTACAACAATGGGAGGGAACTCCAGGTCAGAAAGCCAGCAGGCTCTTGACTAATGGAAACCATGTGTTCCTGGCAGGAGAGGCACTTCCAGGGGCACCATTAGGTGGTCACTGCCTGCCCACAGCAGCCAGCCCCTCTGACAGCACACCCTCAAGAGTTTTCTAAACAGGAGTTTTCCAAAAACAACACCACAAAGTGCATCCCTCCTCTTCTCTTTGTGATGGTCCGTGGAGTGGCCGAGGATAGACTTGGGGAACAAGAGTATAATCACTTTTTATTTTTGGAAGCAAAAAGCACGTCTGCTTATTGGCAGCTAAAATGCTGGCATGGGCCAGAGGGAAAAGTTTTGATTACATGGCTTCCCAATGCCCTTGTTTATGTAAACCAACCCCTGGGGCAATGGTTTGGCAAATCTCTCAGTAGTTGCCTTTGAGGAAATCTACAAGAAGTCTTATACTTTTATTTTGAAATGTGGATATCTGTTGTAGAAAACAAAAAAAGAAACAAAGAAACAAGACACAATAAAACAAAACAACCCTTTCAGTGACCCCAAACTTCCCTGCGCTCACTCTCCCACCCAAACTGTGGATCGTCAGTACTGTGGCCCTGGGAGTGGGTCAATGCTCTGAACCTCTGTGCCAGCCTTTCCAAGCCAGGCCTGATCCAGCAGGACCCACAACCAGTTATGAAATCTGTTCGACTGGAGTTGAGTTTCTGTAAAGAGTAGTCAGCTATTGCATGGTGAAGAAATCAACGTGGCTTTAGCTGTGAGATTAAAAAAAATTGACAGAGATAAGAGACACTTGGCCACAAAAAGGATAAAAATTTGAATTAGAGGTTATTTAGCAGAAATGCTGTTGAATTCATGTAATAAAAAGTGATAGCTTCTGAAATTAGTGGAAAGATCAGTGAGAATCAAAGGTCTTAGGTTTCAGTCCTGGCTCTGTCACTATCCAGCCCTCTGAGCAGAGACTATTCCTATAAGCAGGGACTGTCCCATCAGTCAGCTCTCTGGATTTTGACTTTTCTACCTGGCAAATGAGGAGGGTAGATGAAGTGATCTTCCCAAAAAGTTAATTTATTTGGAGTATTGTGCTCATTGACTGATTCAATTATTCAATCTTTACTGGCACTTTTCAAGTATAAGTTAAGCTTAAATACTTTATTGATGACTTATTACTTAATTCAGCGTTAATCAGCGTTTCTGGCACTAAGCACTGGGGATACAAAAATCCTGCCCAAACCCATAACGAGCAAACTGTTACATGTAGAAAATAGACAAATTTGTCACTTCTGGTATTATTACCACTATTTCTAGATGGATTTCAGATGTCATATCCTTCATATGCTTCCATTTTCTTTTATGCTATCTTGGATCTTTCATGTGTATCTCATGGTACTTTTCAAGTTCTGCCTTTCATTGTTAATTACTTGTACTTGTAGCTAAGCAGCTTTCCTCAAGCCCATTCAAGTTAAAGACAGGTGCCATATTGAGTTTCATTGTTTTCTGTCTCCAATGGCATTAAGCACAATGACTAACAATAGGAGCTCAATACATATTTGTTCAATTAACTCAACTGGTGGAATCCTAATTAATAACTTTTATTGTCTATGTCCAGCTGCCCTCTGACAATGGTGTGCTCTTAGTGTACTAATGACAGAACTCCCAGACTCCTTCAAGGCTAGGGTATTCATCTGGAAGCCAGAGTTAACTCTTTCAAAAGAGTGTAGTATGTTTTTTCCCTTGAAGACAGGGAAAGACACATTGTTAACCTCAAGATTTTAAAAAGAACTTCTTTTGTTACCATGCAATATTTTGGATTATGGAACAGGTGCCTTACATCCCTTCCACAGGGACACCAAGAATATTCATTGCCAACAGCTGGAGGTTTAGACTTTCCTTAAGCCAGTTGCAAGTCTGGCTGGAGGTAAGAATTTGCTAAGGACCACAAGATACCTTCTGAATTCCATAGCCAAGAGGTCAAGAAGAGACATTCTTAGTAACTACTGAGAAAGTTCTGGAAACATATGATCTGAACTGGTGATATTACACTTGGACACAATAGTTTTACACAGACTGTTTTTAATGGGCTCACTTTAAGAAGTGGCAACAACTATATCCTGTTGAGTGTCATGTGTTGTAGGAAAGCCTGCAAAATAATAGTACGTACCATTTATGGAGTGCCTCTAATGTGCTAGATTCTCATCACATGTGTTATTCCATTGAATCTTCACAACAAAAGTGTTGGATAGCAAGGGGAGGAGGTGATCAATACCTTACTCATTAATAGGAGTTAGTTGAAACATAACTAGTTGGTATAACTAGACTGTGATCTCAAACAAAAATATCTGTGTGTCATGGTTTTTGTCATCCAAATAGTATTCTGGAATATTCTATAGTAATTTATATAGTAATATTCTATAGTGATTTCAGAAAATTTTGAAAGATGTAACACTTCCCCTCAAAAACAACTAAGTCTTGATAGAGAACTGTGAATTCTTGGGAATATGCATGAACGTTCATGGTTCAATAGATCTTAGCTTGAAAAACTGTCTTAGTGATGCTTGGAAATCAACTAGAGCAAGGTTATCTTTAAAAATAAACACGTCCAATCTCAGAAGCTCCTAGTTGTGTTCACGAGAAAGGCTTCTGGGTCTTTACCTCTCTCCTCTCATCATCTTGCATTAGAAATCTACCTGGTCTTGGAAGCAGGCTTTCAGCAAAGCTGAGGAAGGAAAGAACAAAAGAGATTCCTCAGCACAATTCAGCACTCTCCAATTGGATGACTTCGGATTTGCTCTGAAGTGAGACTTTCAGCCCAAATGTGCCATTGCAGTTGGTTTGCTCTTGGCAAATCAAGACTTCCTGATTTTCAGAAAACAACTTTAAAAAGGCTTAAACAAGACTTAAGATCTTTCTTGCACACTGATTGGTTCTTGCAAAATAGCATTTTAATTATTTAAGTGCAAGTGGATCAGAAACATCTGAATCAAATTTTCTTGGGAAAAAATACAATTGGCTTTTGAAACCAGAGAGAGAAAGTGCTCGGTTGGCTAAAACAATTTAGGTTTTGTGGTCACCCCAAAGTGTTTGAAAAACAATTTACATATTTGATGAGCTCAAAATGTCTCTGGATTAGGCTTTGTTCCCAGGATAAAACAGACAATAAATACAGACATTTAAAACAGGATCATATTGGGTTCCATTATGGGGCCTCAGATTTGGTACTCAAAAGTTGAAAAGCCCTGCCCTTACTTTGGCATGGTATACTTTCAAAACCATTAACACACTTTTAAAAATTATTCAAATAATGAAAATATCTTATGAACTTGACTTTTCATAGTGTCAAAGTTGAATAAACAGTTTAATAATTTTTTTGTAATTACTTTTAACCAAGTCTATCTTGTGCAAAGGACAAATTATTTCAGAAGTCTGAGTGTTTATGTGCTCAGGGAGAGCTCTGGGACTACAAAACAACTTTTTTTTTTTCGTAAAATGGGTCACTAATATACTCTGTAGAATTTAGATTTGGCTATGTTAATTGGAAACTCACCAAATTGGGTTGATTAGTGCTTATTAATCAACTTGTGCTGCCTTTGCATTTTCTTAGCAAGCTCCTATTTAACCAGAAGTGTTTTCTGGGTGATGGGCATAAATCCAGCCATGAAAGTGAGTTGGGTTTCTGGGTTACCAGTAGTGAAGTTTAGGGGGAAACCCAAACTAAGAGATGTCTGTTGAAAGACATTCACTAATCAATAAGAACTTATCAACTGAAACTTGCTATGAATAGGCAATGTGGTCAGCAATTAAATGGACTTAAAGTCAGAAGATTTTCTCTCCAAATATGTCAGTAGTGGGCAAATCATTTAGCTTCTTTCTTCTGGCCTGTGGAAGCTCTGCTTGATTTTAGTGAATGAGAGAGAAAAAGCAATGAACACTGTATTCTCAGAGCCAAAAGAGGTGAGAATGTTGACAAGGTAAAATTCTTCCTGAGATTTACATGTCAGTTTGGATTCTCTAATATTACCTTGGTTTCATCAGGTTTCTGCTACTTCTATGAAATCTTTATAAGCTATGTGCCAAATCTCATTTGAAGCCTGATCTTAGTTCCCTCTAGGGTCTTAAAACTAGATGGTACAGTTTACCTTTAAGCACATGGGTTTAAATCGCCCACTTATATGTGAATTTTTGTCAATAAATGTATTAAAAATTATTTGGAGATTTTCAACATTTTTTAGGAAGTTGCAGACAAACTAGCCTAGAAATATCAAAAAATTAAGGAAAATGTATGTCATGAATGCAAAACATATATGTACCTATTAGTCTATTTTATTATTTATTACCATAAAATACACACAAATCTATTATAAAAAGTTAATATTTATCAAAACATACACACACAAACACAGAGTGTATGTGGCACCATTTGTAGTTGAGAGAAGTATAAACAAATATAAAGATAGGTTCCTAAGAAGCAGAGAAAAACCATGACATTATAAGAAAAAATTGAATTGCTTGATATGTCCTGAACATTGAAGTCTTCAGCTACAGTTGCCCACCACTTCAGGATAAATGAATCCAAAACAACAAAGAAATCCAGTATAAAAGGAAATTTGTAAAGCTGTTGCTGCAGCTACACCAGCAGGCATGAAAACTGTGCACTTTTGAAAAAATACTTTTTATCTTGTATTGAAAATGCAGATTATATGTGGGTATAGGATTGCTATATGAAACGCATTTCTATAGACTCTAATATCAAGTCATTAAATGACAAGTTAAAGCAAAAGAAAGGCAAAGGATCTAAAGCTGGAAATGTAATGTCAGCAAAGGATGGTTTGATGACTTTAGAAAGAGTTTTAGCTTTAAAAATGTCAAGATAACAGAAGATGCAAGCTCTGCCAACCAAGAGACATCAGACCAGACCAGACACTATTAAGAAAATTATTGAGGAGAAAGTACATCCGCCTGAACAGGTTCTCCCCACTCCCCACTTAGATGGCTAATACTTAGTAAGAATTGAACAGATTTTTAATCCAGATGAAAGTGCCCTATTCTGGAGAAGAATACCAGAAAGGACTTTTGTTAGTCAGAAAGAAAAGCAAACAACAGGATTTTGTACAAGTGCAGTTGGATTTATGGTTAAGACTTATCTATAAAGCTGCTAACCCCAAAACCTTGAAGTGAAAAGACAACACCAGCTGCTAATCTTGTGACTGTACAGCCAAGAAGACCTGGATGAGAACTATTTTTATGGATTGGTTCCACTGAGGTTTTGTCTCTGAAAGCAAGAAGTAATTTGCCCATAAAGGACAGTCTTTTAAAGGTCTTTTGATATTGGGCAATGCCCCTGGCCAGCCAGAATTCCATGAGTTTAATACTGAAGGAGTCAATGTGGTCTACTTGTTCCCAAACATCTCTAAATAAGCTTCTTGATCAGGGAATCATAAGGACCTTTAAGGCTCATTACATACAGTACTTTCTGGAAAGGATTGTCAACACTATGGAAGAGAACATCATGAAAGTCTGGAAGAATTACAATATTGATGATGCTATTGCTATTGCTGTTATAGAAAAGACCGTGAAAGTCATCAAGCCCCAAGCAATACATTCTTGCTGGAGAAAACTGTGTCCAGACGTTGTGTATGACTTCACAGGATTTACAACAGAGGCAATAAAGATAACCAAGAAAAAAAAAGTGGATATGGAAGAAGAAATGAGAAAGGGGTAAAAGATTTCAAAATATGAATCTTGGAAAAGTTCAAGAGCAAACAGACATCACTCCAGAAGAACAGAAGATGACTTGATGGAGACTAGTACCTCCACACCAGTGCCAGATAATGGGAAAGAAGATGTAAAAGTGCCAGTGCCAGAAACCAAGTTGACATTGGATAATCTGGCAGAAGGGTCTTGATTATTCAAGACTACTTTTTACTTCTTTTATCATATGGACCTTTCTATGATATGGGCAGTGAAACTAAAGCAGATGGTGGAAAAAATTTGTACTATATAGAAATATATTTAGAGAAATGAAAAAGCAAAAAGTCAGACAAAAATTACTATATATTTCTGTAACATTATACCAGGTGTACTTGCCTTTCCTGCCTGATGAACAGAATAGACATGTTCCCTGCCCTTATTCCAGGCACTGTGTGGAGTGTTGTGGATCCAAAGATGATAAAATCCAGTCTTGAACCTCAAGTGGCTCGTGGGGTCTTCAGAGGGGAAAATAAAAGTAAAAACAAGTCATGATATGGTCATGTTATGGGCTGTGAGTCAGAAGCTACTAGTTACCTGCCCCAACATCTGCTTTCCCACTTCTCCCTAGAAATCAAACCCCAGTTTCTATCTGGGTTCATGGTCTCCAAGAATAACAAATTCTATTTCACAACTTGCTTTGTTGCCATTTTCTCTCTAGGGATGTATAAATAGAAATGTGTTATGTGGACTTCCAAAGAGTGCTTAAGAGCTAACTCAGCAGAAGGGACTGCTTTTTCCCTGCTGCCTTTCTTCCTTCTTCTGGCCTGAAACGCTAACAGCCATCTTGAGACATGAAGTAATGTTGAACAGGGAAGCCAAGTGCTAGACTATTGAAGTTTAGAGCCTAGGTCTCTGATGGCACCATGGGGCAGCTTTTCCAACCCTGAACCGCCTGCTTGTAATTTGTTGTTGTTTTTTCAAATATGATAAGTAAATTTCTATCTTGTTTAAGCCATTGTTACTAGGAAGTCCAGAGCAGAGAGACCTCAGTGTCTTTGCAGGTGTGTGAGCACTCCATAGAAAGAAATTCTTGAATAAGCCCTGAAGAAGGAATGACAGTTTGTTGCCTGCTGAAATTGTGGCCAGAATGGTGGCCTAGTGCAGCTGTTGGAGGGAAAATAACATGTTCAGAGAACAAGTTAATTACAAAAGATCAAAAGAAAGAATCCTAGACTTGCTAAGTGCCACCTCTCTTTCTAGTCCCACATCCCCTATATCAATTGTTTTTAGTAATCAAGATATTGAAGAAATTTAAGATGGCCATAAACACTCTCTCCTGGCCTGAAACATCTAGGTGCTCTTTAAAGTAAATAAACAAAGTAAGTAAAACATTTGTAGGAATGCCCGCTATGAATAAAACCTTGTACCAGATGCTGATGAAAAGAGTCTAGGGGAGATAAAAAAGGAATTAAATAATTCTTGCTCTCACAGGGTTTCATTCCAAGGGTGAAGGCGTCAACAGACATCTGCATACATCATAAAAAAGTAAGCAGAGGAAGATTGCAAAGGAGAACTGGAAGGTTTGAGAGTAGATTGAAAGGAGGTGGCTTTTACCCACAAGGTTCCAACTGGGAATTGCTGTTTTAACTTTCTGTCCCACCCATAAGACAGAGTGGAATTTTTCAGGGTCTGGTAGCAGAAGTTGGAGAGGCAGTGAGATGGGGGTGTGATAACTCTAGAGACCACCCTGTAGTATAGTGGCTGATGGTTCAGCCTCCAGGGAAACAGGTAAGCATGGAGGCCTCTTTTGTAAAGCAACCTATGTTGGAGAGACTTGCTCATAGTTAGAAGACTCTTCTTCTGGGAAGGAGATGATGCTATGTACAACAGAAATGCAAAAAGATATTGAAAGAGGGGTCAAGGTTAGGATACGGAACAAAAGCACTGGTAAAACTCAAGCAGATCATGGCTTTGGGACAGCTTAGAGCAAACTGAGTAACTGTGAAGTCAGCTGGCCATATCTCCCCAAAATACTCCCAGTATTTGCTTTTTGTGGTCTAGGATGTGCAGACTCAACAGGGAAGAAGATCAGAAGAAAACAGTGACATTTGTAGCCTATTATGGGATGAACTTGGGTAATTGGTATGTGGCAGGAGAAGCCCAAGTACAGGAAAAATAGCGTCTATGCGGGGGTTAGGGTGCTAAGTTTAGAAGGTGATTTATCTGAAAGTTTTTAGGAAGTGAAACAAAAATTTGGATTTTCTTTAAGTCCTGGTGGAATAGTGGGGCAAAGTTAAAGGATGAACATCAACTTTACTTCATATTCCAAGACATAGCACTGCCTGCACAGGAGAGGGTCTTTCCAGATCCACATAGTGGGCTACAGGGAGGAGGGGAACAGGGTGCAAGATGAAGATAAATATACCAACATATCAGTTACAGAATGATTTCATCTTTCAGGAAACTGTGACATTCTAGGTTCCCCCACCCCAGGGGAAATAATAGGTTAAGAGATCTATTGCTGAGAGGAATAGCTCATGTGAATGGATTGCGCTAGGAAAGACAGAGATTCAGTGTATCACTTCAAAAGGAGGCAAAGCTATGTCTTATGGCCCCAACAGTACCTTTGTGGTCTATTAGGTTCCTGTGTTGAGGCAGGGGCCCTTCTAAAACAAAGACATAAAGGCCTTCCCAGAATAGGAAGGAAGAATGTGCTAGAGAGAAAGGAATGTGGCATAGGTCATAGTGCACATGGGTAACCCTGCTGCAACCTTGAGTTATGAAATACCCAATCAAAAAGCATATTGCTAATGTGTAGCCTTATAGGGGGGGACAAAGAAAGTAAAATATAAAGAAAGAAAAACAGACAGTATATAAGGCAATGCTCGCCTGCGTTCAGGGCTCAACCTTTGGATGTGAATCTGCTGGGCCAGTGCTGGCACAAATAAACGCTGCTTCCTGGCAAAGAAGTCTCGGTGTCTCATCTCTCTCTATAAAGGATTCTGCCACAAAGTTTTGAGCTAGCATCCAACCTAGGACTGTACTGACCTGGGCCCAGGATTCTGAGCTTAGAACATGGTAACACCCCTGTCTGAAAGAGTAGAGCCACCAGCATGGGATCTAGGGTGGATAGAGAGATACTCCCTTGTCCTCCAAGGAAGTTAATACAAATTACCATAGGTCTACAAGTCAGGGGAAAATTAGGGGAGATTAAAAATGAATTTTGCTGACATTTTGCAATTGCCTTGCCTGTATTTTGTCTATGAATATGTCATGGTGTGGTGGTGAAGTAAATGGATTCTGGAACCAGTCTACCTGGGTTCTGTTGCTTGCTAACTGCGTGACCTTGTTTTTTTTTTGCTTATATATCCAAATGAACTTCAGATCATTTTCTTTCTAAAGAAACTTCAATTGTAAAAAAGAAATAATTTTAAAATATTCAATCTCATATAAAGACATGATCCTTCCTCCTCTTCTATCACATATTGTTATAGTTTTCTTTGACGGGGTGTACGTATTTTGAGATTAGTCAGGCAACAGGTACTTAACTTGTGTCCACCATAAGACTCTGCAACACTATTTCACTTTTGTGCATGTGCAAGCAGACATACACACACACACACACACACACACACACACACACACACACACACACACCTTGTCATCTGGCACCAACTGCTGCTCTTTCTAAGATTTGACCTTTGAAATCAGGTAAATAGCTCTCCTCGAGTCAATGAGAACATCCCTCCAGTATCTCTTCACAGTTATTTTAATCTCAGTGTCCTGGACCACTTGTCATGATGTCAAGATGATAATCACAACAGCGAATAACAAACTCTCCCAACAGCTGACTTCACTGCCCCCTCTTGCTCAGATCAGCTAAGGCATAAATGGTCAAGTGCCCGTTTTATGAATGGCAGTCTTCTAATTCTGTAGAAACAATATAATGGACTGAGACAAATACATTAATAAATAATCATTGCTAGGGTCTTTGTGGGAGCCTAATAAATACTGCCTGCCTTTGTTCCCTGCCTGATTCACAAACCACTGATAAAATAAAAGCAGATAGAGGACTTGGTTACTGACACAGGCTAACTTGAGGATATAACCCAGTATAAGAGCCAAAATAAACCCCTCAGCAACAGATTCCCACTGGTTCAGCTACAGAAGGAAGGAGATGTCTTTTTCCTCGAACTCTTGATAGATTATCTCATCCCATAAATGTGGGAGAATGGCTGACACCTTCCACTTAAGTAAATCTCTTTCCCTTGGAGACAAGAATAAAAGGGAGGTTTAGTGAAAAAATTTCCATCCTTGTGAAACTGGGAGGGAAAACAGTCCCTCTCAATAATCAAGGTCAAGTCAGGAACAACAGCTCTGGGTTTAATCTCGCCCCAGGAATTAGGCTTGAGTGCCCTTATTGGTCTGATTGCTTATGTGTTGAACCAAATATTGTTGTGCCCACTCTGCATCAGCCATAGTTCTCATACGCTCTCAGAGGAGAAGAGATTTGCCCTGAAGACCAAAAGGAAGACTGAAAGTTCCTGCTTTCTTGGAGCTTGCCGTTTAGAGGAGGAAAGACAGATGACAAATAAGAGAGCAAAGAGAAATGTTAGATGGTGGCAAGCCATGAAAAATAAAATAGGATGATAGAATGAGATGGGACTTGGGGGTGGGGCTTGAGTCTGGATGTGTCTCCAAAGAAATGATATTGAGATGAGATTCAAAAGATAAGGAGAAAGAATCAGTCATGTGAAGATCTGGAAGCAGAGGGTTCCCTGGAAGTTGGAACAGCTGAGTCCCCAAGATAGGAACGACCACAAACTGTCCTAGTAATGAAGACGATAGCTGGAGGTTGTGTACCACAAGGAGAAACCAGAGAAAACTGCAGGGCACAGTGTTCTCTGGAACTTTTCTCCTTAACTGGCACAAGGAGGGCCTTGGAGGGTCTCGGACAGATCATTGACACCTTCAGAGTCTCATTGGTCATGGTATTTTCATTATAACAAGTACCTTTGGGTTAACTCTTCCCTTGTTTAGGGAGCATGTCATTGAAATTATTACTTTTTCTTTTGGTAAGCCCTTCGGAGGGAAAGCAAGACTAATTGATCTGGAGGAGTGGGAATGGATCAAAACTGAGCCACAATAGAATCTCTTAACACTCTCAACCCCTAAGTCTGATGTTGAACAAAGACTTTTCTAGTGGCCATGGGTAGATGTTTACTGTTTATGTCAGGCACTAGGGATTCAATAGTGGATAAGAAAAACATGGTTCCTGCTCTATCTAGTCAAGAGTCATATGGAGATGATAGATGCTAAGGATAATTACACAGAACATTGATTTTTTTTTTTTTCCTGGTTAGGGATATTCCTAGTTATTTTGTTGTTGTGTGCCTGTTAGCAATGAAATTATTTCCCCCATTTTATTTTTTAACTGGTTATTGCTAGTTGTATTAGTTTGCTAGGACTTCTGTAACATACTACAAACTGGGTGGCTTAAACAACAGAAGTTTATTTTCTCACAGTTCTGGAAGCGGGAAGTCAAACCTGTGTTGGCAGGTTTAGTATCTTCAGAGGTCTTTTTCCTTACATTACAATAGACTTGAGAGCTGGTTTTGTAAAGGGATTTAGCAAAGGGGACACCATCAATGACTTTGACCAGAGTAGTTTTATGGGTGGTGTAGGGGTAAACGTGACTGGAACATACTCAAAAGATAATAGGAGGAAAATAATTAGAGAAAACTAGTATGAACAATTCTTTCAGGAGTTTAGCAAAAGAAACAGATTGAAACAAACGGAAAGGGGGAAGTGGCGCACTTACAAAAATTAACTTTATGAGGTATAATATATATACAATAAAATTTACTAATGTAAAATGTGTTTATTTTTTCATAATGTCCTTCAAGTTCATCTATGTTGTCACAAATGACAGCAATTAAAAAATTAAATTGTATATTTTATCATGTAGAGCATGATGTTTTGGGGCACGTATACACTGCAGAAAGATTCAATAGAAGTAATTCACATAAGCGTTTCCTCACATATTTATTTTTTCTAGTGAGAATGCTTAAAATCCACTCCCAGTGATTTAAAAAAATACGATACATCATAATTGTCTATAGTTACCATGATGCACCACAGATTCTTCGAAATTATTTCTCCTGCCTAACTGAAATTTTGTATCATTTGACCATCATCATCTACCCAATAAACTCCCTCACCTCTGGTAACCACCATTCTACTCTGCTTCGATGAATTCGACTTTTTAAGATTCTACTTATAAGTGAGATCATGTGGTATTAGTCTTTTTGTGCCTGGCTTGTTTCATTTAACATAATGTCCTCCAAGTTCATCTATATTGTCACAAATGTTGTCACACACACAAAAAAGCATTTCCTTTTTTTTTTAGGGCTAAATAGTGCCAGCCATTGTGTTTGTATACCACACTTTCTTTATACATTCATCTGTTTATGGACACTTAGGTTGATTCCTTATCTTGACTATTGTGAATGAAGCGTCAGTGAACATGGGAGTGCAGATATCTTTTCAACATAACTGATTTCATCTCCTTTGGATATATACCCGGAAATGTAATTGCTGGATCATATGGTGGCTTAATTTTTAATTTTCTTTGGAAAACTTCATACTATTTTCTATAATGGCTAAACTAATTTAAAATGTACCCATTATGAATTGAGTGCTCATTTAGATGAGTTTTGACATTTGTATATGCCTTTGAAACCACCACCATAACTCAGAGAATCCCCCAAAATTCCCCATTCCCCTTCCTAGTCAATCCCTCTGCTGCAGACCCAGGCAGCTAGGACTCTACTTCCTGTCACTATAGTTTATAATTTGCCTTTTATAGAATTGTGTTTAAATGAAATCACGTAGTATATACTCTTTTGTATCTGAATTATTTTATTAATTACATATATATTTTTAAGTCTTCGCCACGCAGTTCATCCCTTTTACTTCTGGTAGTATTCTTTTCATCTGGATACACCACAATTTGTTTATTCATTCACCTGATGGTGGACGTGTATGTTGTTCCCAGTTTGGGGCTATTGTAAACTAAGCTGCTATGAACATTTTGTGTGTGAGTCTTTGTGTGGACCTATTTTTAAAAATTTGTGTTGGATGAATACATTAGGGATTGAGTTGCTGGGTGAAATAGTGTCTGTATACCTTTGTAAGAAACAACGAAATTGCTTTCCAAAGTAACTGTATGCTTTTCATAGCAGGAGTGTGTAAGAGTTCCAGTTGCTCCAAATTCCTCCAACATTTGGAATTGTCAATCTTAGCTACTCTAGTGGGTTTGTAATTGGTATCTTATTACAATTTCCTATTTCTTCCTAAAGCAGTTTAGTAACCTAGAATTTGCAAGGGATTTTTTTCACTTCATCTAAGTTGTTCAATTTATTGTTTTAAAATTATTCAGAATATTCCCTTACTTCCCTTTAGATGCCTGTATAGTCTGCTATCATGCTCTTTTTCTCATTTCTGATATAGGTATTGTGTAATTTGATTCTTTGTTATGATTGATGATTAGTTTAGCTAAAGTTTTGTCAAATTTAGTGTTTTCAAAGAAATAACTTCTGACTTTGTTTATTTCCTGTATTTTTTGTTGGTTTTGTTCTAATTGTATTTCATTCCTTCCACTTACTTTGCATTCAAATTGATCTTTCTCTAGCTGACTAATGTGGAAGTTAGTTGTTTTCTTTCCTTAATATGTTTAAACTTATAAATTTCACTCTAAGTATTGTTTTAGCTGCATTCCACACATTTTGACATAGTTTTGATATTTTCTTTTAATTTAAGACATTTCTAACTGTCATTGTGATTTTTTTTTTCTTTCAATACTGTGTTGTAAAGTATAGTTTAATTTTTTTTAAGGTACAGATTTCCTAGGTTTCCTTCTGCTATTGATTTTCTTCAATGCCATTGTGTTCAGATAGCACCTCAATCTTTTAAAATGTTTTGAAACTTTATTATATTCCAGCATATGGTATGTCTTAGTAAATGTATCTTTAAAAAGTAAATGTTGGTTGGAATAAACATCAATTAGGTTAACATCACATTTTTAAGTGGTACTTGTCTTCTACATCCTTACCAATGTCTCTCTACTTTTTCCATCTGTTTCTAAGATAGCAGTGTGGAAATCTCTAATTATAATTATGAATTTGTAAATTTTTCCTTCAGTTCTGACAGATTTTGCTTTAGATGTATTGACGTTCTGTTATTGAGTGCATATACATTTAGGATTGGGATGTCTTCATGGTGAATAGATCCTTTTGTCATTTGTCATTTGTCATTATTTGCCTTTTGAATGAAGAATTTCCTTTTACTTTTTGTTGTGTAGGTACAATGTTAATGAATTTTCTCAACTTTGTCTCAAAAAGTTCTTATTTCACTTTCATTTTTAAGGCTATTTTACTATTCATAGAATTATATAAATGATTTTTTTTCCTCATCCCTTTAACAACATAATTCCATAGTCTTCTGGTTTGAATAGTTTCTGATGAGAACATATGTGTTGATTATTTTTGTTCCTCTGTGCATAAGGTTTTTTTTTCTATGGCTGCATTTAAATGTTCTCTTTATCACTTATTTTTAGCGATTTGATTATTAAATGCCTTTCTGTGTGGTGTGCATGTACATGTATGTACATGTGCTTATTATGCTTAATATTTGTTGAGTTTCTGAAATAATTGGTTTAGAGTTTTAGTCACATTTGGGAAAATTTAAGCCATTATCATCCCCTTTTGAGACTCCAGTTACATAAACTGTTTGATATCACCCCAGAGGTCACTGATGCTCTGTTATTTTTTTTTCAACCTCTTAACTCTCTGTATTTTAGCTTAGATACGTTCTAGTAGAATTTCTTTAAGTTTGCTTTCTTGTACAATATATAATCTGATGTACATCTCATTAAGTAAAATTTTAATTTTAAATATAGTGTATTTTATTTCTAGATATTCCTCTAGGTTCATGTAAATATCTTCTATTTTTTACTTTTTATGCTCATGTTTTTCTATAAATATTTATACATAGTGGTAATTGTTGCTTTAATGTTCTTGTGTACTAGCTCCATCATCTCTGTTATTTCTGAGTTGGCCTCAATGAACAGATTTTTCTCCCTCGATTATCTGTCATATTTTCTGTCCCTTGGCATGTCTACTCATTTTTAATCGAATTGTGATGCTATCTTTGTGTGTCTGAATTTTGTTGTTTTTCTCTAAAGAGTGTCAGGCTTTGTTTTAGCAAGTAATTAAGGCTCTTAAAAGTCACTTTGCTCCCACTGAAGCTTGTTTTTAAACTTCACTTAGATACATGCAAAGTAGACTTTCCAGGGATTGTTCACCTCTGTCGCTGACATATTTTTCCTGGTAACTCTACTAAATGTTTTGGACTTTATTTATGTCAAATATGAGCTTCTAATTGTTCAGTGGGCCCTATAACTATAGAGAAACATGTTGCTTTAGTTCCATGAAATTTTATTTTAACGTATTTAAATTAATTTTGATCTTCCACTCCTCCTACTTTCTCTGTTCCCTTTTCTCTCTTTCTTAAACTCTTATTAAATAAATGTCAAAAGTTTGACCTTTTCCTCTCTGCTCTAAACTTTTATATTTTCTATCACATTTCTGTTTGCATTGTGTTTGGGAAGAAGTCGTTAGTTTAATCTTGAGATTGCTAATTTACTCTTCATCAGTATTTATTCTGTTATTCAGCCAATCTCTTGAGTGTGTTTCAAAAATCATACTTTTTTATTTTTAAGATCTTGAACAAGTTATTTTACATAATAGCATTCTCTTATTTCACAGATGTGATATGCATTCTTATTCTTTTGAGGTTATTATTCTTTTATAAAAATTTTTATTTGTTTGTTCTATTAACTGTTTATTCATGATTGTTAGTTCTCCTTTTTTTTTTTTTTTAGTTTAGTATTTTTTATCAAGGCGCTCATTGATTGTGGGTTTATACTTTCACATTTGCTTCATGCTTCTATATGGGTGCTTTTGCAGTTTACTGTAGTTATTTCCAGTGATTGTAGGGGAGAGGTAACTTGTTCAGTTGGGCAACATGTGCCAGTATCTTATCTTTTGTATGAGTGAAATTACCTCTTTCCCCAGGATATAACTAGATTTTCATATGACTTCCCTGCCTTTTGAACCTAAACATTCATATTTCTTACTCCAAATGCAGAAGCAAAAGTTCACTGCTTATATCTTCTCCCAAGTTAGAGATGAGTGAGTGGATTTAAAAAAAAAAAATCTACCTTTGTGGATACTCTAGTGTAGTGATCAATAATAACTCACTTCCAGACCCTGTTCCTTATGTATGTTGCTTCTGCCTTTAAAGTCTCCTAAACCTACTTCCAACCTACGTGAGTCTTCATATGTATAATTACAGATTGATGTTTGCTTCCATCAATCCATTCCTTTCTATTTTCTATCTTTAAAAAATTTTTTAAATACATTTATTCTGCTAATTTTTATTTTGTTTCCTGAAGTGGTTATTCAAATTTTCTTTTTTTTTTTTTGTCATTTCATGATCAATATTTGAATCTCTTCTGTATTTTTTATCTCTCTTTCATATTTACATGGTTACTTCTCTGTTTTCTTAGTAAAATTTGCTAGAATTTTATGTTCCTCATTGTTGGTTTCAAATAATAAACTTCTATCATTGTTAATTTATTGATTTTTCTGTTCTCTAATTGATTTTCTTACATTTATTTCTCATTGTCTACTTCATTTTCAAAATTCTATTTTATTTAATAACAAGAATATTTTCTTAGTTCATTTGCACCACTATAACAAAATACCACAGACTGAGTAACTTATAAAGAACAGAAATATATTTTCTCACAGCTTCAGAGGCTGAAAAGTCTAAGGTCAAGGAACTGCAGGTTCAGCTTTCTGATGAGGGCTGCTCTCTGCTTCCAAGATGGAACCTTGATGCTACATTCTCTAGAGGGGAGAAATGCTTTGTCCTCACATGATGGAAGGTGGAAGGGCAAGTATGATGAGCTCTCTCTGTCAAGCACCTTTACAAGTGTTCCTAATCCCATTTGTGAGGAAAGAGCCTTTATGGCCCAATCACCTCTTAAAGGCCCTACCTCTTAATACTAGCACACTAGCAACACCTAAATTTGAGGGGAAACACATTCAAACCATAGAAAAATACTAAAATTATTAATTTACTCTCTATTTCAATTTAGTTTATCGCACATGTTTTGGTTTTTAAGATTATTTCTTAATTTATCTGTAATGATAATTTAGTCAAATTAAGTCAAAGAAAAATGAGAGGGTTTTGCTATTCCTAAAAAGTTTCTGCTTTTCTTCCTGGAAGTCTCAGCAAACATCCCATCCTATTTCATTGATTATAATTAAGTTTGTGCTCATCTATAATATATACTCATCTCGGTACCAATTATGGTGATAGGAGATAAGACAGTCTGGCACAACATAAAACATATGAATAGTATTAGTGGATATGTAGTTCTCCAAAGACTGTTTAGAGTGCTGTTTGAATGAGAGAAAGAGAGGAATGGATTCTGGATGCCCACCAAAAATATCCAATAAGTAAACATCCATTTTCCTTCTTTATTTTATCAAGAATGTCATAATGAAGAGTAAATGCTGCTATTATCTTAGCGAACACTATTAATGATACAGAAGTTGATAACAAAATAGCAATTTTATATCTTACATATACGCCTATTCATTTAGTTGTAAAACTCATTTGCTTCCCATACTATCTGTATGAAGTAATTGGGATTTATTTTACTATTCTTACGCTGCAGACATGGAAACTGAGGCTCATAGAAATAAAATAACTTCTTGAATTTTCCACATTTAGTACACTTGGGAACTATAGCTGGGGCTAGTCAAGACAGCACACTTTTCAACTCAAATTCAACTAAATACCACTTGTCTTTTTTACCTACACTCCAACAAGTTTTTCTCATTTTAAAATTGCCATGTAATTTTTTGGTGCCAATTACCCTATTTTGAATTACCACCAAAAAAACCACCTATCATTTTCACCATATGCTTACTTTTTCTTAGGGGTAAATTATATATAGCCCCAACCTCATAATTCTGGTTAGGCTGATGTGGGTAAATAATACAGTGGTCTTTTCAATATCATATTTGAAAACGCTGTTGCATTGTTTATAATTTTTCTTTTGTGTTAGTCTCTATTTTCTGGGTTTAAAAATCTTATTATCTTATTAACTAAATAGCGTAAGTTGCATTCAGTTTAGCTAATAGTGCTTTCCATAATCTCACCTTTTAAGTGGGGAAAAATTTTTTTAGGTTAAAGCTTTCAAGCAAGATACATGTTTTTAAAAAATATTTTGATGTTACAGTGATAGGGCAATTTTCATTAAGGAATAGATGTGCTAACCCCTTTCTTAAGGACTTTAATAGTTCTTGCACTTACATTTTCATATAGATTAGTTGACATTTCTAGTAGCTTGAGAAACTGTGTTTTAGAGTTGGTATAGAACTATTAATCATTCATAACAAAGATTCATGATTTGATGGTCATGTTTTAGCTTAACACCATGACCAGAGTTATTTTGTTTTCTGTGTAGTGGATCCTAGCCAATCTGAAAATAGCAAGGACTAAATTAATGTCTTAGAAATAGTTCCTATTTTATCATACAGGCCCTAATTGTATGAGCCTCTCTTTCTCCGTTGAGAAACACTAGAATGTATTTTATTTTATCTGGCTCAGAAAATTGCTATTTGAAGTGTCACGAATTTTAAAAATCCCTAATAATATAGGAAAAGTTGGGAATATGGGGCTGAACATGAAGCGTAAAACATGGCTCATATTTTTTTTTTTTTTGTTTTATTAGGAGAGTTGTCTATTTCTTTAATGGAGTCAGGCTCTGACTCTGTTGCCAACTAGAATGCAGTGGCATGATCATGGCTCATTGCAGTCTCAACCTCCTAGACTCATCAGATCCTTCCACCTCAGCCTCCTGAGGACCTGGGGCTACAGGTGTGTACCACTATACCTGGCTAATTTTTTTTAGTTTTTGCAGAGACGAGGCTTGCCATGTTCCCCAGGCTGGTCTCAAACTCCTGCAATCCTCCTGGGATTACAGACATGAGCCCCCACGCCTGGCCTATTTCTTGAGCTTTATAAATATAAAAAGAGCTACATAATATACGAGATCACTGTCTTTGTGTTTGGAAGGCCTGGCTCTAGCATGGGCTAGCTGTGAGACTTTGGGTTTCTGGTTTCTCTGAGTTTATTTTCTCAGCTTGTTTATGACCTCAAAAAGTAGTAGAGAGAAGCAAATGTGATCATATATAAGGAAGATGCTTCGGGGCCTGCAGTGTGGTGGCTTGCATTAGCTTTGTGTATGCATGGGTGCAAACAAAGGCCAACAAGTCATCTAGGAAGGGGCAGTGGGAAGAATACATGAAAGAAAGACCCCTTTCTTGAAGAAAATTCTTTCCATCTGATGTCTATTTAGAATTAGTCGACATAAGCCTTAGTTCTATATTACAGAGGATAGCATCGCTGTGGCCATGTCATGTTCATGTCCTGTCTTCTCACTTTTTGTTCCCATGGAGTGAGATTCTGGGAATTCTCAAATGTTTACTCATAATTCTGACATACCTTAAAGTGGCAGTGTATCTTCTTGATATTTTAATTGTGATTGTTACCAGTACACATGATGCTGATTTTTGAAGCATTTTAAAAATGTTTCCTCTTCTGATTTTATTTATATATTTTTGATTATTTTAAATGTGCATGTAGATTCTTTCAGACAAAATGTCATTTAGAAGTTTTGTTCAGATTAATTATCTTAGTGACTTCATTGTAGAAACATGTATGTAGTTCAGATAGCTACTGGGTACTGAGAAATACTAAATCAAACAAGGTGGAGTCTTGAAGAAACTTATAATTAAGCTAGAAAAGTGGAAACCCACACAACTAACTCTAATAGAATGTGACAGGAGCTAACAATAGAGGTCTACGTAGAACAGACACCAATGTGCATTTTAAAAACTGATGAAAATTATGGCCAATGGTGTAATGAAGAGATCTGACATTTAAACACATCAAGTAATTTTTTTCTATTTAGAGTAGAGTTCACAAACTGGTGGATGTAAGCAGGATCTGGCTTGGATATGTGTTTGTTTTGGCTCATAGAATATTTTAAAAATTTGAGCCAAGATGAAAACATTAGGAGATTTTTTTAGACAGAAGTCCACTTTTCTCAGTTTCTTTTGAAAAATTTTAAAGATTTGACAAATACTGGTCCTGCTTCTATATAGGCCAGCAGTCACCTGGAGATGTGTAGAACCTGTCTGCATGAAATAGGCCATGTGCTCTCAAGTCCACCACTGCTTCCAACACCAGCCTACTTACTCTGTCTGAAACACCCAGGCAGGCTCCACCTCAGGGCCTTTGCACTTGCTGATCTCCAGCTGGGAACCTTCTTCCCCTAAGTCCCTTACATCTCAATCCCTCATTTCATTCAGGTGTCTGTTTAGAAGTCATCTCCTTGTAGAGGCTTTTCCTGACTTCCCTGTCTAAAAGGACACATTCAGCTCATGTCTTTTTTTTTTCCACCCTGCTTTATGGTTCTTCTAGGTACTTGCCACCATGAGGCATCTTGTGTTTTTTTATGCATTTACTTGTGTATTAAATATGCCTCTCTGATGGAACACAGACTTCATGAGAGCAGGATCTTTGTCCAATTTGTTTATCATGGAAACCTGCCCACCTTCTGTAGTACCCAGCACAGAACAAGCACTCAAGAAGTATGTGTTGAATGAATGTTACTCTTGCAGTTTTGCACGCTGGGAATGGGGATCAGAGTCAATGGGCCTCTGGTTTCCCCTGAGTCCTACAACCAAGACTCAGGGAATGTTTAAATAATTACAAATCTATCTATCACTCGGTATGCATAAGCATATATTCTACGTCACCCCTAAAGCATAGATACAAATGTAAAAATCTGCATTACATATGGTAAGGGTCATGAGATGCTATTCTCAGGGTATAGATTACCTGAGTAGTGATTGAAGGACCCAGTTTGATCATGCATGTTACGAATTCAAGAGGTTGGGGTATGCACATGATTTGAGATAGGCAAATCCACGCTGAAACTCTGAGCATCTGTTTTTTCTTTATAACACCTGACGATATAACTCTCTTACCAGTGTATTGTGCAGTTTTAGTTCAAGTCATACTTAAAACCACAGTTATGGGGGAGGACGGTAGGGAAGAGGACGTAGAAAATAGCACATCTTATGTTTTTTGTTTCTGAATTCTCATATTTCCTCTGGAGCTCTGCTGCATAGGAAGTACAGATTTGTTAGAAATGTCAAGTGAAAGAATCTAAAAACTTTTGACAGGATAGATGAGAAGGAAATTGGTGAGGGAGCTCTGTCAGTCCCAATAAGGTTTACTCCAATGTAGAAGCAAGCTCCCATAATCCCCCTGTCCTCACTGTGCCCTCAGCAAGTGACACAAGCATGGAAATGTTTGTGTAATTCAGTAGGTCTCACCTACTTAGAAAGAAGTACCAGAGGGGGTACACATTTCAGGGAAACCCTGACAGTGTGAACTTGTCTGTCACCAGCCTGGCCTGTATGACACATGTATACGTGTGTGTACCTGTATGAACTTGTGTGTACATGTGCTTGAACTTGTGTGACTTAGGTATGTGTGCACACATGTATATGAGTGTACACATGTGCCTGTGTGTGTATACTTACATGAGTATGCGTGTATATGAATGTGTGCCTGTGTGTTCATGTACCTGTGTGCATGTATGTATGTGTATATATGTGTATGTGCATTCCCCAAATAATGAAGAGATATTTCATTTTGTCACTTGGCAGTTCCGCCTCATTTCTCCTTGTTCCACTTCTCTTTCTACATTTTCTTCTTGTCTTACAACCTGAAGGAAAAAAACATAGACGGAGTGCAGGGTTTTGATTAGGCCAAATATGCTTTCTTTTTAAAAAAAGTTTATTTTATTATAGAAATGTGGGGTTCAGGTGAGGACTGACTACATAAGTAGGCTGCATGCAAGTGAGGTTTGGGCTTCTAGCTAGCCCTCACTCCCCAACTTCTCACTTGGTGATGAACCAAGTACCCTTTGTGCTGTCATGTGTTTCCCACCCTCTTTCCTCCTTCCTCCCTCCCTCCCCTAGCAGTGCCCAGTGACTGCTGATCCCTCCCTTGTACTCATGTGACTAATATTCCAGGCCCACTTATGAGTGAGAACATGTGGTATTCAGATCTTTGTTTCTGTGATTTTTCACTTCTGATAAGGGTCTCAAACTCCATCCAATTTGCTGCAATGTCTATGATTTTATCTTTTATGGTTGTGTAATACTTCATTGTGTCTATGCACCACATTTTCTTTATCCAGTCTACTTTCTATGGGCAATAGCGTTGGTGCTATGTTTTTGCTATTGTTAATAGTGCAGCAATAAAAATGCATGTGTGAGTGTCTTTTTTGTAGAACGATTTACGTTTCTCTGGGTATATTCCTAAGAGAGGGATTGCTGGATAGTACGGAAGGTCAATTTAAGTTATTTTAGGAATCACCACACTGCTTTCCATAGAGGTTGAACTAGCTTGCACTTCCACCAACGGTGTAGAAGTATTTCCTTTTCTTCATACATGCACCGACATTTGTTATTTTTTGACTTATTAATTATAGCCACCCTTACTGGAGTTAGGTGGTATCTCTCTGTAGTTTTGATTTGCATTTCTCTGTGATTAGTGAGGCTGAGCATTTTTCATGTATCTGTTTGTTGCTTGTATGCTATCCTTTAAAAAGTGTCTGTCTGTTCATCTCTTTTGTCCACTTTTTAATGGGGTTGTTTGATTTTTTCCTTTCACTTCATTTGAGTTCCTTAAAATCCTGGATGTTAGGCCTTTGTCAGTTGCGTAATTTGCAAATACATTTTCCCATTCTGTGGGTTGTCTCTTTATGCTCTTGATGGTTTCTTTTGCTGTGCAAAAGCTTTTCAATTTGATGAGGTCCCACTTGTCTTAGTTGTTATGTTATTTGCTTTGGGGAACTTGGTCAAGAATTCATTACCCACTCTGATATGTGTAAGAGTGTTCCCTATGTTTTCTTCTAGGATTCTTATAGTTTGAGGTTTTACATTTAGATCTTTGATCCATTTTGAGTAGATTTTGTATATGGTGATAGACAGTGGTCCAGTTTCATTCTTCTGCGTGTAGTCAGTCTATTTTCCATGCACCATTTTCTAAATATGGTATCCCTTCCCCAGTGATTGTTATTAGTGGCTTTGTCAAAGATGAGTTGGGTGAGAGACTGTATTTTTGTTTCTGGAATCTCTGGCCTGCTCCATTGTCCTATGAGCCTATTCTTGTGCCAATATCAGGCTGTTTTGGGTACTGTAGCCTTGTAATAAAGTTTAAAGTCTGAAAATGTGTTACCTTTCACTTTGTTTCTTTTGTTGAGGATTGTTTTGGCTATTTGTGCTGTTTTCTGTTTCCATATGAATTTCTGTATTGTAGTTTCCAGGTCTGAAAAAAATGATGTTGGTAATTTGATGGGTATTGCATTGAATCTGCAGATTGCCTTGGGTAGGATGGACATCTTGGCAATATTGATTCTTCTAATCCATGAACATGGAATGTTTTTCCATTTCCAACCTTAATTTCTTTGAGTAGCATTTTGCAGTTCTCGTTATAAAGGTCTTTAACTTCTCTGGTTAGGTGGATGCCAAGGTATTTGTGTGTGTGTGTGTGTGTGTGTGTGTGTGTGTGTGTGTCTGTTGTGAATGGGATTGTGCTTGCTATTTGGTTCTCTACCTGCTTATTTCTGAAGTATAGAAATGCAACTTTCTTTTGCATGTTGAGTTTGTAACCCAAGGCTTTACCAAAGTATTTATCAGGGCGAGGAGGCTTTTGACAGACTCCCAAGAGTTTTCAAATATAGAATCATACCATCCACAAAGAGGAATAGCTTAACTTCCTCTTTTCTTATTTGGATTCCCCTGATTTCCTTCTCTTGCCTGATTACTCTGGCTAGGACTTCCAGTACTATGTTGAACAATAGGGTTAGAGTGGACTTCTTTGTCTTATTCCTGTTCTTAGGGAGAATGCTTCCAATTTCTGCCCATTGAACAAAATGTTGACTGTGGGGTTATTGTAGATGGCTCTTACTATTTTGAGGAATGTTCCTTCTATGCCTAGGTGCTCAAGGGTCTTTATCAAGAAGGAGTACTGGATTTTGTCAAATGCTTTTCCTGCATCTAATGATATAATTATGTGATTCTTGGTTTTACATCTGTTAATGTGCTGCTGAATTATGTTTATGGGCTTGCAAATGTTGAATCAACCCCGGATCCCAGGAATGAAGCCCACCTGGTTACGGTGAATGATTCTTGAGATGTGTTGTTGGATCCAATTCGCTAGAATCTTGTTGAGAATTTTTGCATCTATGTTCATCAAGGAGACGGGCCTGTAATTCTCTTTCCTTGTTGGGTCTTTGTCAGATTTTGATATTAGCATGATGTTAGTTTCATAAAATGAGTAGGGAATCGAGAATTCCATTGTTCTTGATTGCCTGGAATACTTTCAATAAGATTGGTATCAGCTCCTTCTTGCATGTCTTGTAGAAGTCAGTTGGGAAACCATCTGGTCGGGGCTTTTTTTTTGGCAGGGAGATTGCTTATGACTGTCAATTTCCTGGATTGTTAAAGGTCTGTTTAGAGTTTCAATTTCTTCTTGTTTTAACCTTGGGAGTTTCGGTGATGACAGAGAGTCTTCCATTTCCTTTAGGTTTCCTAGTTTATTTGCATACAGTTGTTCATAGTAATCTCTGATAATCTTTTGAATTCCTTCAGGGTGTCCTTTGCAGTGAGATGAGTTTTCTGGAGGCAACAGACGGTTGGATCATGCTTCTTTAACCAGTTTGCCACTCTATGTCTCTTCAGTGGTGCTTTTAGTCCATTCACGTTCAAATTGATTATTGAAATGTGAGAGTTTATTCCTGTTATAGGGCTCTTAAGGCACTGCTGTTTCCTTTTTAATTTTGTATTTATATGAGTGTGTATTTTCATTTTTATGAGTGCTCTATATTCTCTTTTGACTCTGTGCTTGCCTATACTTTTTAAAAAATTATTATAAAGATGTGGGTTACAATTCAGGGTTAGATATGCAAATGTTGATTATGCAGGTACCCTTGTTAATCAGTATGCCCCTCCCTCCCCTAGCAGTTTCCCTCAACTGCCAGTCCTCCCCCCGCCCACAGTTTCCCACTACTGCCAATCCCTTTCTTGTAGTATTATGATAATTGTTCAAGGTCTGCTTCTGAGTAAGAACATATCTCTGTTCTTTGTTTCTGTGATAGATCACTGAGTATGATCAACTCTAAATCCATCCAAGTTGCTGAGAAGTCTGTATGTTTGTCCTTCTTTATGGTTGCATAATATTCCTTTGTGTATATGTACCACATTTTTTTAATCCAGTCCAGCTTTGATGGGCAACATGGTTAGTTCCATGTTTTTGCTATGTGAATAGAGCTTCAACAAACATATATGTGCAGGTATCTTTTTTTGTAGAATGATTTGAGTTCCTCCGGGTATATTCCCAATAGGAGAATTCTTGGGTCATATGGATGGTCAATTTCTAGTTCTTTCAGGAATTGCCACACTGTCTTCCAAAGAGGTTGTACTAGTTTAAATTCCCACCAGCAGTGTAGAAGTGTTCCTTTTTCTCTGCATCCTCACCAACATCTGTTGTTGCTTATTTTATTAATGATGACCACTCTTACTGGGGTTAGGTGGTATCTCGATGTGGTTTTGATTTGCGTTTCTCTGATGATGAATGAGGCTGAGCACTTTTTCATGTGTCTGTTGGCTGCCCATATATCTTCTTTTGAAAAATGTCTATCATATCTTTTACCCACTTTTTAATGAGGCTATTTGTTTTTTTCATTTTGGTGTATTTGAGTTCCTTATAGATCCTAGATATTAGGCCTTTGTCAGATATACAGTTGGCAAATATTGTTTCCCATTCTGTGGACTGTCTCCCTGCTCTCTTGATGATTTCTTTTGCTTTGCAGAAGCTCCTTAGTTTGATGAGGTCCCACTTGTC
>NW_007258409.1:40595-131821 GCF_000164805.1 Carlito syrichta
CGGTCCTGAATAGGAATTGGTTGCCAGTTCCAGTTTCCATAAGGGTGTCTCCTGTGTTTTCTAAGATTCTTATAGTTTGAGGTTTTACATTTAGGTCTTTGATCCATTTATAGTTAATTTTTGTGTATGGTGATAGATAGGGGTCCTGTTTCAATCTTCTGCATGTAATCAACCAGTTTTCCCAGAACCATTTACTGAATAGGTTCTCCTCTCCCCAGTGGTTGTTGTTGGAGGCTTTGTCAAAGATGAGTTGGTTGAGAAATTGAGGCTTTGCTTCTGGAATCTCTATCCTGTTCCATTGGTCTATGTGCTGTTCTTGTACCAATACCAACTTACCTGTACTTTTATGATGAATGTGACCATTCTTTTTTTTTTTTCCAACACCTTCTTAAGCATCTCCTAAAGGGCATATTCTCTTAGGGATTAGATGTCTCGGAAGGATTTTAATTCTCTGTCACTGATAAAGATTAGCTTGGCAGGGTAGAAAAGTCATGGTTGGAATTGCTTACCTTTAAGAATGTTAAAGATTGGACTCCAGTCTATTCTGACTTGCAGTGTTTCTGCAGATCAGTCTGGAGTGATACCTCCAGTAGGTAGTCTGATCTTTCTCTTTAGTTGCCTTTAGAATTTTTTTCTTTATACTTACTTTGTGGAGGTAGATTACTGTGTCCTGGGGTTGGACTCTCATGTGATACCTTGTGGAGGTTCTCTGAATCTCTTGTGCTTGGTCACTTCACTAGTAAGATATGAGACATTTTCTTGGGTGACCTCATCGAATGTTTCTTCCATGGTGTTCCTAGTTTCTCTTTGTGCTTCAGGGATACCAATCAGGCATAGATTTGGCTTTTTGCTATAGTCCCACATCTCTCAGAGGCATTGCTCCTTCCTTTTGAGCTTTTTTTCTGTTTTTGACAGACTGGGTTAATTCCATATTTTGGTCTTCAACCTCTGAGATTCTTTCCTCTGCTTGGTTGATCCTGCTCCCTGTGCTTGTTACTTTGTTTTTGATTTCCTGGATGGAGTTCTTTATTTCCAGTATTTCAGAATAGACTTTTGAAGTTTGCCAACTCTGCTTTTACTTCCTGTACCACTTTGGTGAGTTTTGCTTCTAGTTTCTCTTGGTTCTGTCTGTTCATTTTAGCCATCCAATCTCTGATTTCTGTGACTGTCATCTGGGGCAGGTAATGGAAGGTGTTTCCATTGTTTGTGCTCCAATAGCTGCTTTTTTGGGGCACTGTCTCTTTAGTACTCTGAAGGTTGCCTGTATTTTTTATTGATTTTTTTCCTCATTTGTGACAGGTCTCTCTTCCCTCTTTGTAATTCCTTTGGTTTTGTGGTTCTGAAGCTAGTCACTAAGCCTCTATCCCAGGGTCTTTTTTGTGGTTCAATATAGGTCACTAAATGAGAGAGGGAGGGGCATTCACTTCTACTCCATGTTCCACCTTGTGACAGGTTTCTTAACTGTAACAGCCCCTCCTGCTAGCACTTTGTGGAGAGTGGGTGGTGGGATGAGCCCCCATCTGCTGTCTGCCATTTATAGCCTAGAAGACTTCCCACAAGGACACCTTTGGGTATCCTTCATGTTACTCCCTTTCTGTTCAAGTTCACACTCTGCTCTTTAAAAAGCAATTTCTCTGCCATGGGGGAGAGGAGAAGGGAGAGGGGAATCCACCCTATAGGCACACAGGACTTGGAGGTGATTTTTCCCAATCTGGCTAGAAGATGGGCCAGGTGCCAGTCAGGTTCACTCCTCAGGCAGGGTTTCCCTGTCTGGGATTCAGCAATCTGACTCTGCTGGCAGAAAAAACACTCATGGCTGCTGATCCAGTGCATGTTTCTTTCTTTCTTTCTTTCTTTCTTTCTTTCTTTCTTTCTTTCTTTCTTTCTTTCTTTCTTTCTTTCTTTCTTTCTTTCTTTCTTTCTTTCTTTCTTTCTTTCCAGTTCTGCTTGGGGTCTGGTTGCCTGCCAGTGTACCCTGACCAGGACGTCTCCTGTGTTGGACTGAAGACTTGTGTACGACTGAGAGGGAGTGAAAGGACCCAAAGCGTCTTTGATACACTCACTTACTCTCATTCACTGTGCAGGGTTTCAGTTTCTAGCAAGTCTTGTGCACAGCTGGGGATGAGGCACCTGGATTCCTGCATCCACTATCATTTTCTGGTCTCTATGGGTTCAAAGAGACCTTTGCTGGGTACAGGGTGCTTCACCCATCCAAAAGTGTTCGGGGTATCTCCATCTATCAGCGGCTTGGTTCCTACACTCTGCCTTGTTTGGCAAGAGTGAAGCTGGTCTGCTGCCCCGTGGTAGCCATCTTGGATCTCTCTAAGATCTTTTTTGTTTCTTTATTAAATATTACTAAAGCAATACATGTTCATTGTAAAAATTCAAACAATATAGAACACAAAGAAGAATTCCTTCTTCTTGGAAACCTCAGTCTTTGCTCTCAAGACATTCAACTAATTGGATGAAGTCCAATGCTATTATCCAAATCCATGCTTTCTTCCCCATCTATGGCTTAATGGCTCCCCAACTGTGCTTTTTCCTGTTTTACAATAAATAATTTTAAGGCACTCTCATTTATCCAAAAAATGTTTATTGAGTGCCTACTAGTTTTAGGTACTAGGGATACACAGCAGAACAATAGATAAAGCTTTTTGAGCACTTTCTATGAGCTGAATAAGCTCCAAGGAGAATTTTTACAAGCACTGATTGAAAAATCCATTGAACAAATATGTTGAGAAAAAGTAAACAAATGATGCTCTTTTCCTGCTGAAGATAGGCACTTAATCCTGGTGTTTCTGTGGAAAACGTTACTGTAAGATGTCTGTGGAGGTGTGTATGCCAATGGCTGTCTATCAAAATAACTACCAATTCTAGCACCAGAGAGGAATGTCTCAGGAGAAGCCAGGACCAGATGTTTCACGACGTGCTCATAAATAGCACACAGGAACATGCTAACATACTTTATTAACCTTTCTCCCTCAGGCTGAGAAGCCTAACCCTGAGGTATAGGAAAGATTATACCAATTGTATAGAACATTCTCAGCTTCTTTTGGATGCCTAAAAATGGAAATATAAACACTATTTCAGACACCAGCTGAGTAGGTGGCTCCCTGGGTATAAAGGGTGTCCTTTTTTAGAGAAGTTTTAATCAGCAAATGATTGAGGTGACATCATGTATTGTTTTTAGCTGAATTGTGGCAGAAAGTGAGTAGAAAGAAACCACGGCACTGTAGGAAAGTTACAGTTATTCAACATTTTCCAGATTCTTTAAAATCAAGGTTGGGACAGCATTTCCAGTAGCAGACTTTTTTTTTTTTTTTTTTTAAGAGATTTCCTTGCTCTTCTAGTGGCTCCATAAGGGGACCTGTTGGTAAATTCTGTCAGGGCTGTGAATATGGAAAGCGAGGTCATGAGACATTAGATACTCTGGTTAGCTCTGTTAATAGAAAATTCTCATTTGTTTCCATACATAGAGTTGAAAATAGATCTTAAAACTCTGCGTACCTTCACCAGTCAATACTGTTTAGAAACCATAATGGCGTCTTGCTGAAGGTTGACGATCTGGCACCATCGAACATTATATAGTCCCCTAATGTGTTCAGTGGCGATCATGACAGTGTGCTCTAAATAAATAGCACAGAACATTCCACAAATTCTGGATTTTGGACAAAATGCCTCATGAAGACTTTTTTTACTGCCTTTTAAGGGAGCTAATACTTAAGAGTTTTGGATAGTTGTGTGCCTGTTTTATCATGAGCTCTGAGAAATTCTTAGAGAAGTTACTTGCAAAGTTACCTAATTAGTAAGTGACGGGGGAATGGTTCAAACCCAAAGCTTTAAAGATCAACAATTCAAAACAGTCTTACCTTATAAATAAATAAAGTGCATTCTGGAGAAATGAGGAGAATCTTTCAAGGAAACAGAATAGAAGCACAGTTAGGCTGGGCCTCTGTCTCCCAGGCTTTCCATAATACCATACCTCTAGGGGGCTGTATACACCCCCTTAGAGTCTCAAGAGCTGGCTTGGGACAAGTTTGCTGCACGAGCTTAACCTGGCCATGACTTTGGGGAAGACTTTCTTCTCTTAGCTATCATTTATTTGACCCCTGCTATGAACAGGCTGTCTGTACTAGATTCTTTACTTCTGTTATCTCCAACCCTCACAAAACCTTACAAGGTAGTGTTATCAATAGATTCACTTCTCGGATGGGTAATCTGGGCCCCATTGCTGTTAAGGAACTTACACAAGGTTGCACAGGTGGAGAAAGACTGAGTTGAGACTAACACCTTGGCTGGTGGGACTCAAACCTATCCTCTTTCCACAACACACAGAGGCCTTCACTGGTGCTCCTGGCGGGGGTGCTGGTATTCTGTGCACAAACATCTCTGCCCGTCCTACCCTAGAGACTACTGCCATGCCTGACCAGGTGCCTGGCACCTGTGAGTGTGGAGCCAGCTGCTGCTACACTCTGCAGGCATCAGAGGGCCAGACTGGGTGGGCATGTCACTCCCAGCTATGTGAATGAAGGTTTGATTCGCCTTAGCTCACCATTGGGTGGAGTCCACTTTGGGCAGAACACTTAGTGGCTGAATAAACACTTGGAGCATCTTGGAAAGACTGCACAGGCTGGTGGTTTGACACTGATTTTGGCTGTTTGGAGAGGCGCCACTGAGAGCCAGCCTTGACCACGGGTGCACTATTGAAAGACATTGCCTTCTTAGCCTCATACTGTCCTAGTTTCCTTGCAGGTCAACTGAGGACAAGCAAACCCTGTTATTTCTGCTGAGTTTCTTTTCTCCAGGCGGAGGACAGAGGCAGGAGACGCCTCTGAAATGCTGGACAAAATAAACTAAATGCAGCCAAAATAGAAGAGACTGCTTCAGAACCTCACACCTGGGAGGGTGATGGAGACACACAACCCTGGGCACAGACAGAGGAAACTCTTTCTGTTTTCTATTCTTGGAGGCCCTTAAAGTTGGCCTGTGAGCACTGCAGTTTCCTTTAATCATCTCAAGAACTGGAAGAGAGATTTGGGGGAGCTAAGCCTAATAGCTTATGCTGAGGGGGTTCCTTTCCTTGCTAGGTCCTGACTTTGGGATCTCAGAAAGGCACGACTACTGTGATCTTGGGCCTACAAAATACGGAAGTCAGCATGGATTATGAATGCTGTTGTGCTGACTCTGAAGACTGGTAGACAGGCAGAGTTTTCCCAGTGGGCATAAACAGCCCATGACATGGAGGAATTTGAAAAGCTTTGCTGTAAATGACTCAAACTTAAAGCTATAGTGTGGCCATTAGAGACTAATTCTCGTACTTTTTTCCTTAGCTCATATAAATATCTAATCTATGTACATATGAAAACTCGCAGGAGATCCCAAAACGGGCCGAGAATAATGTGTTTGATTTGGTAAGTGTTCTTTAACTTAGTATATAAAATTAGTTTTTTGCAATTGAACCAGGCATTTGGAGACTTAAAATGGTTGGAGGGATAATCAAGTTCCATTGAGTTGTCACAGAAGTAATGAGCAAGAGACAAAGAGGGTAGGATCATTTATGATGGGCAGATGGCAACCCATTTTTCCTAAAAATATCTCAAAGGAGAAGCTTCTCTAGAGCTTGAGACCTGCCCCATAGATTTTTAAAAAGACTCTCCTTTTCTATTCCCTGTTGATCTCTACCCAAATAAAATAATCACATTTGAGTAAATTATTTCTCACACCATGTCTCACAGAGAACACTACAATTACTACAGAACTGAAAAATTACTGACAGAAGTAAGGGACGTGTTGCTGTAAGCAGCTTGGGAAGGTGTCTAAACAGATCAGCAACTTAGCGTGATTAATGAGCAGTGTAGGAGCCAATAGTGAAGCAGAAGCTCTGAGTTCAATTTCTTTTCCTTAATGCTGGTGAGCAAGAAATGGGAACTAGCTTAGATTTAGAAGGCAGAATTAGAGTCTAGATAATTTACAGTTTATCAGAATTAATCATGATAATGTAACCCCACATAAGAGTCTTACCTCCTTCTTCTCTTCAACCATGTACCAACTTAAGGGTTTTTTAATTGAGTGACTATTTGGTAGAGGTATAAGAAAATAAATGTTGAAGACTTCTGGGAAAATAGAAATCAGATAAGATGACTACAGCTGTTTCTCATCCTTTAAGAGTTCAGTTTAAACATAAATGACCAAGAATAGCCAAAACAATCCTCAGCAAAACAAAAACAACAACAACAACAACAAAACCAAAGCAGGAGGGATCACACTCCCAGACTTTAAACTTTATTATAAAGCTGCAATCATCAAAACAACCTGGTATTGGTACAAGAACAGGCATATAGACCAATGGAATAGAATTGAGATTTCAGAAGCAAAACCTCAATTTTTCAACCAAGTCATCTTTGACAAAGCCTCCACTGCCAACCACTGGAGAGAGGAGAACCTATTTAGTAAATGGTGCTGGGAAAACTGGCTGATCACATGCAGAAGATTAAAACAGGACCCCTACCTATCACCATGCACAAAAATCAACTCTAAATGGATCAGAGACCTAAACATAAAACCGCAAACTATAAGAACCTTAGAAAATGCAGGAGACACTCATGGAAATTGGAACTGGCAACCAGTTCCTGATCAAAACCCTAAGTGCCCATGCCATAAGAGATAAGATAGACAAGTGGGACCTCATCAAACTGACAAGCTTCTACAAAGCCAAAGAAACCATTGAGAGAGCAGGGAGACAGCCCACAGACTGGGAAAAAATATTTGCCAACAGTATGTCTGACAAAGGTCTAACATCTAGGATCCACAAAGAACTCAAATATGATAAAAATAAAAAAACCAAACAGTTCCATTACAAAGTGGAAAAAGATATGAATAGACAGTTCTCAAAAGAAGACATACGAGCAGCCAACAGATTCATGAAAAAATGTTCAGCCTCACTAGTCATCAAGGAGATGCAAATTAAAACTACACTGAGACATCACCTAACTCCAGTCAGAACGGCCATCATCAATAACTCAGAAAATAACAGATGCTGGAGAGGATGTGGCAAAAAGGGAACACTTCTACACTGTTGGTGGGAGTGTAAACTAGTACAGCCTCTGTGGAAAACAGTGTGGCAACTCCTAAAAGTTCTAAAAATTGACCTTCCATATGATCCCACAATCCCCCTATTGGGAATATGCCCAGAAGAACTCAAATCACTCTATAAAAAAGATACCTGCACACGTATGTTTATCGTAGCATCATTCACAATAGCAAGAACATGGAACCAACTGTGCTGCCCATCAAAAGAGGACTGGATAAAAAAAAATGTGGTACATATACACAATGGAATATTACACAGCCATAAAGAAGAACAAAATCATGAACTCTGCAGCAACCTGGATGGAATTAGAGTCTATAATACTGAGTGATTTTTCAGAGAAACAAAAAACTGAGTATCGTATGTTCTCACTCATAAGTGGACCTTGAACCACTATTGTAATACTATAAGAAAAGGATTGACAGTAGCGGGAAACTGTGGAGGGGGGAGACAGGGAGGTGGGATTGATAGTAGAGGAAATGTGCCTGGGGAAGGGCGGGGACACCTCATCAACAAGGGTACCTGCACAATGAATATTTGTATACCTAACCCTGAATTGTACCCCACAATTTTAAAATAAAAAAATTTTAAAGTTAAAAAAAAAAAGAAGAGTTCAGTTTAAATAACTATAAATAACCACACCTCTAGTCAGGAGCATTTTCTTGAAAATGTTAATCTCTCTTTAAAATGTGAGTCTCTTTTCTTATAATTTCTCTTCTCTTACAATTTTCTAAAATACTCCTTTGTCTTTTTCTCTGCAATATTAATCACAATTGTAATTTCTCAGTTACTTGTGCAATTATTTGTTTGATATCTCTCCCCCATGAAGATAAGGACTATGTCTGTTCTCTTCAATTCTGTATTTTCAACTTCCAGCACTGTGTCTGACACACAGTAGGTATTCAATTTTGTTATTAAATGTTGTGACAAGTCCATTCTTTACATATTGTGAATATTTGAGGTGCCCAGGGAGACACACTGTTCTGATCAATTTACTATGTTTCAAAAGCTACAAATTTCTCTAGACAAATTGTTGAAACTAAGGATACTTTTTTTCTGAAAAGAATTCTGGATTTCTGGATCTCTAGATGATAGTGCCTATTTACAGATGTTTTACAGTTTCAATAAAATCAGTTATACTGGATTCACATTTTGGGAGGGAAATTATATCAAACTTCCTCTTCTTTCACCTATCAGCAAACCTCCATGCTTCCTTATAATGAAGATTTATAAAAATAACATTGTGGAGAATTGTCAGCCAGGGAAACCAAGGAATGATAGCCATTGAGTCTGCCTTATTTTCCATGACTAAAGAATCTTCACTGTAGTTTAAAGCTTATGTCATTTCTATGGTCCTGTTGTCCTGTCAGCAAGGATGTTGGTTCTTAATGTGGGTACCAGATCTATACAGTGAAACGGTTTACTGGAATCTTTTAAACTTTTTTCCTGCTAATTTAAGGAGAAATTTCCAGAATAAATGTCAAAGAACCAGCATAAGTCAACAAAGAAAAAAGTCATACAATTGACAAACTGAAGAAAAATGTGATTTCCCTCCCTGCTCTCTCCCAGCACGTTTAAAAACAAGGTTTTGGAGACAAGTTGTTAAAATCAGGGAGAGTATGAACTTCAATCCTCCATATGTAGTCTGAGTCTAACTCATTTTCTCAAAAAGCATTTCTAACTCCACACAGCCAATCTTTAGCCATCAATACCTCTCGTTTTGTAAATACCCACTTTGTTATTTGCAACAATTTATATTCATTTGAAAACAAAACTCAAATTTGGTGGAGTCCCAAAACTGTGTTTCTGAAGATTCAGAACTTGATAGATTTGCTTGGCAGATTTGCAGTTTAAAGAGGGGGAAGGAGAGCTGTTAACTCTACAGAAGTAGACGTGCTGATCCTTCCTTCCCTATAGCAAGCACAAAAGGCTTCTTTATAGAAAGAGAAGAGGCCCTTCCTTGCTCTCACACCAGTATCACCCGTTAACCTGTGTCTACCTTCTCTAAAAGCTTTCAAGACTATCACTCCTCAATGGCAAATGTTAACATGCCTCTCTTTCAGGGCCCACTCAATCTAGTGACCTCAGTGCTCGTTCAGTCAGATTTAAGCTGCCCGGGGTGAGGGAGGGGCAGTGCTTGCACAAATGGGACTCTTGTCACTCTGCCCATAGGTCTCTCTTGGCCTTCCTGTTGGTGGTAGTGTGTGGAAGGCAACACGGAGAGACTTCATTGCAGTCAACATGGAAAGAGAAAACATTGCAGGAATGCAGGGATTATAACCTAAAGAATGCAGGAGAAGACATGGTTGGAAGATGTGTTGTTCTACATTTATTCTAAAAAATTCAGTAAATAGCTGGGCTCGGTGGCTCAGCCTGTAATCCCATGCCTTTGGGAGGCTGAGGTGAGTGGATTCCTGAGCCTGCAGTTTCGAGACCCGCCTGGGCAGCGAGACCTCATCTCTACAATAAATCAAAAAATCAGCTGGGCGTGGTAGCACATGCCTGTAATTCCGGCTACTTGGAAGGGTGAGGCGGAAGGATCGCCGGAGCCCAGCAGGTCGAGGCTGCGGTGGCCGGGAGCGGCCACTGCACTCCAGTCTGGGCGACAGAGTGAGACTCCAACTCAAAAAAAAAAAAAAAAAAAAATTCAGTAAATTGAACATGACAAGAAAACAAATTATTGTGTATATGTGCCTACATTCTCTGAGTAAGACGTACATTTGTGGTCATGATCCATGAACCAAACGCAGAAACAACCTTGGAATAGACATTGGAAACCAGTATTCACAAGGGTGATACAGCCTCCTGGTTATGATGTAATCAGTATCAAATAAATGCAGGGGCAAGAAGATCTATAATGTTTTAATACAAATAGACTCTGAAGAGCTGTGGCCTTATGAGTAATAACAGTGTGGTTTTTTCTCATGATGGAAGACATGAAATTAGTCAGTAAGGGCTTAATGGGAATAAAGAATCTAAATAAATAGTACCTGGACTTGAACAGAAAGAGGTGGTGCTTGGATACCGTGTCCACTGATCGGATAATAAATGTACATAAGTAACTCTTCTGTGCCCATTATTCTAAATTCTTATTGATAAATTACTGTACTACATGAATATGATTTTGTGATTTCTTTAATTGAAGTTAAAGTCACTTAACATAGAATGAATGATGCTAAAGTATACAATTCAGTGGTACTTAGTATATTCACAATGTTGTGCAACTATCACATTCATCTTGTTCTAAAACAATTTTATCATTCCAAAAGGAAACCCTGTACCCACCAAATAGTCATTCGCTCTTCATCCCCTCCTTCCCGTAGCCCTTGGCAAACATGACTCTGTTTCTGTCTCTATGGATTTACTTATTCTGGATATTTCATATAAATGGAATCATACATTTGTGTCTGGCTTCCTTCACTTAGCATAATGCTTTCGAGGGTCATCTATGTTGTAGCACGTGTCAGTACTCCATTTCTGTTTATAGCTGAATAATATTTCATTGTATGGTTATACTGCATTTTTTAAATTCATTTGTCAGTTAATGGACATATGGCTTGTTTTCACCTTTTGGCTCTTGTGAATAGTGCTGCTATGAATATTCCTGTACAAGTTTTTGTTTGAACACTTGTTTTCAATTCTTTGGGGTATATAATTAGGAGTGGAGTTGTGAGGTCATATGTTAACTTTATGTTGAATCATTTGAGGAATTGCCAGTTTTCCAAAGCAGCTGCAACATTTTACTTTTCCACTAGAAGTGCATGAGGATTTCAATTTCTTTACATCCTCACCAACACTTGTTATTTTCCATTATTTTTTAATATAATCATTCTAGTGGGTGTGAAGTGGTATCTCACTGTGGTTTTGATTTACTGTAATATACTTTTAATCAAGTCATTTACTTAGATGTGGCCCAGAAAATATATATATATTTTTGTCCGAGGACCCACATATCCTAGGAACAGCTTAAAATGACTCCTTGGAGAACTGCTCAGGAGATAGGCTTCTCTTTCTTCATATCTTGAATTCTTAGCTTTAGAGTAATTTATATAGTATAGATAGGAGTATTAGACATATATGGCCATGTTTTGAAAGCATATTTTGGGACACTGGCAGCTTATTAGAAATACAGACTCTCAGGCCTCACCTCAGACCTCCAGAATCAGAATTTGCATTTGAACAAGATCCGCAGGTGATTCCTAAGTGCATTTAAGGTTGAAAGGTATTGAAAGTTTTTTGTCTTACTGCGGAAGAAGCTAGATACAGGTGCAACAGGTAGTGTTCAAGTTTAATAAGACACAGGTGCTGTGTATGGTGCTAGTGCAGCTGGTTCTCCAATGTGGCTGATGCTGAGACTCTTGGATGGCTTTACAATTTGAATGCCTGGGTTTCACCCCCTAGAGATTTTGGTTTAATTGGTCCTGCATGGAGCCTAGTCTCAGGACTTTTAAAAACTCCCCAGGTGATTCTAATGCACAAATTTGAGAATGGTGTGAATAGCATTAGCTGAGCTAATCCAGAAAGAATTCATAGAAATGGTGATTCTTAAAATAAGAAAGAGTGGGTTGAAAGTGAGAAGGAGCAAGATTTTGCCATGAAGGCAGAGAGGCAGAGGAGTGAGCAGTGTCGCTAAAACAGGGCAGAAAGTGGAAGCCAGGGCTTGTAGTGAGAGGAATTCACCAGTTGAAAGACTTGAAGGCTTTAACTAGAGTTTTAATGTACAAAAGGCAACTGTGAACTTTTGCAGGCTCATTAGAAAGAGGACAGATGATTTTCATTGCCTTTTGGACAAGGGGATGCTGAACACAGGAGGCTTGTCATAATACAGGGTATGATGTAGGGCTTTGCCAGTAAGATTGAAAAAAGAGAGACAGAAGACAAATATAAATAAGGTTCCCTCACTGTTTAGGTAAGTGGTTATTACTTATTAGCAGTTCTCTTCCTAACTTAAAGTGTCAGTTGATTCAAGAAAGGATTGAATATTCTATGAATCCACAAAAAAGCATTCTGAGTGCATGGTTGCCTCGGGAAACTTTCTATACCTATCAGAATTATCGTTTATTTTTAAAATTTAATTCAATTTTTTATTTTTTAAATTTTTGTTTATTAATAGAGGCTTTACTATTCAACAATTCATATCGGCACTTTCCTCCATTCAACAAATATGTATTGAGCACATCCTTACAATGCTACAGAGGAGATTCAAGAACCAGAAGTGCTTTGGACTAGCTCTGTGGTTCTCAATTGAGATAGTACTCTTTATGGTAGATTTTGAAAAATTTGGGAGTGAGTTTGGTTATTGCAGTGATTAGAATGAACTAGTGGCTCACAATAGAGGTCAGGTATGATATGTGGCCTGCTGTTCTCAGGACAGTCCTGCACAGTGAAGAATGGTTTCATACTCCACCCAATTTCCCAATGGCTCAGACATTCATGTAGGAGAAAACCCTGTTAATAATCATCTGAGTTTAGAACCTAAACTCAAATATATGTGAAAATTTTATTATATATATTATATATATTAGAATATCTTAAAATGTCCTTGGTGGGACCAAGAGGGAGGAGTTCAGGAGTTTGAGATTGCATAGAAATAGAGATGATGAGAGCAAGTGAACTGAGAGAAACCAAGGAAAGACACACACACACACACACACACACACACACACACACACACACACACACACACAAATATTCCTTCACAGTGTTGTTAGTATATGTATGACTTTTCCAAGAATGGTTCTACTGTGTATATTCAGAGAAGATAGTGCTTTGTTTTATGCAGGACTTTATCAAGAATTTTTCACTATTTAGAAAAATGACAGCACTGTTGGCAATGCTGAACTGATGTTTGAGAAAATAAATTTCTGTTGTTCCAAGCTACTTTGTGGTACTTTGTTATAACAGCCTGAGCAAGCTAATATAGTGCAATAAATATTTGTGAAATAATAAATAATATAGTGAATGAATGAATAAATGATAGCAGAAGTAGGGCCTGGTTGCTTAGCATGATTGTTCGGGGAGCGTCTCCCAGAAATGCTCACCTCTTCCCCTGACTTTGTAAAAGCTTGTGGCTACCCATCTAGGGGGCAGACAAATTAAAATTAATTCTTAGGGAATATTATTTTTGTTCAGACCATTTGATTGCATAAAAGCAACAAAAATGTGTTCAGGAATATATTTGAGTGAAAAAATGATATAATCGTAACTAACACACTGACATCTTTTTATGTGCCAGACACCATCCCAGTACTTTATACATATTAACTCATTTAATCTTCACAAAAACCCTCTGAAATAGGTACTATTCTTACTCTAGTTTCCAGATAAGAAACCGAGGCACAGAGAGGCTAAGTGGCTTGTCCAAGTTTAGATGACAAGAAAGTGATAGAGCTGGAATTTCAACTTAAACAACCAGGCTCTGTAACCTAAATACACTGTCTTGCCACACATATTAATATTAGAATATTTTAAAATTTCCTTGGTGGGACCAAGAGAGAGGAGTTCGGGAATTTGAGACTGGATAGAAACAGAGAGCAGGTGGAGAGAGGGAAACCAAGGAAAGAGGCAGAAGACAGTCTGGGAATGGGTGATCACTCTGGCAGTGAGAATGAGGAATTTTAGACCCAAGATGTCTAGTTTTAAAATGCTTTCTATGCTGTTTTTTCATTTCAATTGCTTATCTGACTTCATAAAGCCTGTCTTAGTTCATTCCTGCTACTATAACAAAATATCTTAGTCTAGGTAATTGATAAATAATATAAATTTATTTCTCACAGTTTTGGAGACTGGGAAGTCTAAAATCAAGGCACCTGCAGATTCGGTGTCTGATGAAGGAACACTCTTTACTTCCAAGATGCCACCTTGTTGCTGCATCCTCTGGAGAGGAAAAACGCTGTATCCTCACATGGAAGAAGGTGGAAGGGAAAAAGGGCCTGACTAGCTCCCCCAAGCTCTTTTATAAAGCATTAATCCCATCCATGAGGACAGAGCCCTCATGTCCTAATCACCTCCTAAAGGTGCCATCTCCTAATACTGTCATTGGGTCTTAGGTTCTAACATATGAATTTTTTTAGGGTTGGGGAGAATATGCCTTCAAGCCAGAGCAAACCTCAACCTTCAGTAAAAGTCTGTGCTTTGGGGATAGATGGAAGGAGAAGGATGTCCAGTGCAAGACTGTGTAATGCAGAAAAGGGGTGTCATAGTCCAGAGGTAAGAAATAGATGAGAGAAAGGGAATTCAGGAGTGGGAATCAGGGTCAGAAGTGACACAAAACCCCAAGTTCCTCAGTCCCTGAAACTCCAGGGACATGCAGAGGATACTGGATTTCCCAGGAGCCAATTTACTTATTGATGAACAAAGTGCCCCCAACTTATTGGAAAACCTAGGAACCCCAGTGAATGGTAAGTTTATGTACCCCCATGGAAGGGACAGAACAAAGCTAGCTTTCTGACAGAGGACACACATTTGATAAACTGGGCTTAGGAGACAGGCACAGCACAGGGATATGGAACAGAAGGGACAGATAAGGGACACGGGTGAGGCAAGTTGGGAAGGCAAACAGAGTCCTTTGTGTGCCTCAGAGAATAAAGCTGGTGTCTGCTTGTGGTCTTTTTCTGTTGAATATTTTATCATTAAAAGTCTAAACACCTCTTTGGGTTTTATTATTTAGACTAGGTACTTTCTAAATCTAGGGAAATAAGCTGGGTTTCCCACAAGTACATATCCCCAGACCCTGATGTGGTTTTGCTTCCACACAGTGTGACTGCAAGGGGAGGGGGGACCCCAAAAAATACCAGAATTAATTTCTGCAGGGTGGCCCCCTTGTAGTACAGGCTTCCCCAGCTAGGAAAGTGATCTAGGAACCCACTGAAGTCAGTGTACCAGCTAGTGTTGTTGTGAGAGACTGTGTGTGGTTTCAGTGAATTGTGTTTTTTTTTGGAGATTCTTTCAACTTGTTTGCCCATTGCATTATGTGTGATTTACCAGTGCACCTGCCCACACCATGCTGCGTGTTCAGGAGTTTTTGACAAAAATGGCATGATCCCATGCCCCACTCTCCCTATTCACCCAGTCTCACCCTGAGTGACTTTTATTTTGTTTCCCCAAATGAAAAAAAGTCCTGAAAGGGACATGTTTTGCCAACAAGGGAGAGGGGAAACCAAAAATGGCAGAAGCACTGAAAGGCATCAGCATCGATGAGTTCAAAAAACTGTTTTGAGCTGTGGAAAAGGCATCTCAATAGGTGTATTGCAACAAATGGAGACTACTTTGAGGGTGACTGAGGTTTAAACATGTAAGAATAAATATACATTTTTTGACAAATAAATCTGGAGTTTTTTGGGTCCCCTCATATTTCTTAATGGAGGCTTCACTTCTACTTTTAGCTCCAGAGCTCTTCATCTCCCAGATGTCTTGAGTATGTGAGAGCTGTGTCAGCAAAGATCCCTAAGACAGAATTGCTCCCTTGGGATGCTGAGCAGGGATTTTCTTCTTTAAACCACCCTTTTATTTAAGTGCTGGTAACAGGGTTATAACAAGGAACATATTTCAAAACCATTTTCTCTGTTCCTATCTATTTCTGCAATCTTTATTTCAGTAAATAAAACCCAGGGTCCAAGTCCTATTTTTCCCAGGACAGTCTTACCTCTCACACAACAGTGTGTTTCTGAAATACTAAATCAAGGGGCTGGTGGGGGACCCTCAGAGCACAGAGTGACTCGAGTGTGAAGCAAACATTTTCTTTTAGGGGCCTTTCATCTGTGTCTTTCCCCAGATATACTAGACAAAAAGTCCAGAACGCTGCATTTTTCTTCACACAGACCTCAGGGTTTCTGACATCTGGAAAAAGTGGTTTGCTATTTGGACCTTCCAGCAAAATTCCCGTTCAGTTGGATTCACGTAAGACTATACTGTTCACTTATAGTTTGGACGATAGCAACACCTCTCCTTTTACTTGGCAATGCTAGACACTATTTGGATAATAATGAAAGTCCTTGAAAAAGCATTAGGTAATTGTCACACTGCTGCCTTAACGGTGTGAGTGGCTGTCACTTGTCTTCTGAACGGAGCTGAAAAGTCTCTTAGCTCACCTGGATCATCTCAGTCCTTTGTACTAGCGTCTGAACTCCTGATTTTAAGAGTTAGCATCTTAAATGTTTAGTCCCTGGATACCAAGTGGGGGAGATGCAGGCCCCCTTGACCACAGGGAAGCCAGGCTGGCAGAGGAAGACAACCTAGGGTCAAAGAAAACCCCTCTTGTCAGCCTTGAAGGGCTTGAGGGATGCAGACCCATATCTACCCCGCTCACAATGCCCGGCCCATCAATCAGCATCTCCCTCCTTAGCCTAGGAAGAAATTTCTATGGAAGAGGATTTTGTCATTCTGAGGGGGGTTTGGCATGTGAATGTAAAGAGAATGGGAGGAAACAGGAGAGAAAAATCATCGAGATGAAAAATGAACAAGATTTATGACGGCAACTCATCCCTCGCCTGCTATATAGCCCTGCTCCCTGAGATGAATTTTCCAGCCACTCATACAGACCGACTTTAAATGAGGCAAACGAGCAGGCTGCCATCACTGTCTTTGAGAGACTGTCAACAGATTCATAGATTTTCCCAATATAGTAATTCTCCTCAAATCGAGCCTAGATTTTCCATCACATCACTGAATTTATGTTTCCCTTGGAGTCGCCTAAGCCTTTGTTTATGCCCTTTGAATGCTTGTTTCATATCCACCACTATTGTGTTTCCTTTTAGAAATGTAGTCGCTTGGCCAGGTTATATAGCTTTAAGCCTTTGGAGTTAGTTTCCTTCCAATCCATAATTATTTTCATACTGCTTTGCAAATTTCCTTTGGGTATTGTTGTCTTCTGTGCTCTGCTATTCTACCCTATGCAGGGGTAAGGGCAACCAGGCCACGCTTGGATCCCAGTGTGTGGAGCTGGGTTTGGTACTTGGGAGTCTGCAATCTCTTTCTGGCTTTTATGCTTGCTTTAGAATAAGTTATGGCATTTCTTGGAGTCCAAACTTTCTCACTGGTGACAAGAGTAATTCTTGTCTCTTCCCTCAATTCCTTCGTAACCTGTTAACCTCTGCACCCAAGTCTGACTGCTTTCACTTATCTTCTTCTCATAGTAATTTGTCCCTAGCATGTCTTCACAATCCTACTGGATGTAGGGACAAGATCCAGGGCACAGAGAAGAGACAGAATGGGACTTTTGTGATTGTTCCCATAGGGGAAGGGGGGCATACAGGTTTCCTGTAGAATATGGACAGGATTGAATGTAGAATGAGAATTTGAACTTCTTGAAACAAAGGTGTTAAATGGAGCACTAGCATCATGATGTGGAGTCTCTGGAGATCACCTGCCTCTCTATGTCATGTTCAGCTGGTTCATCATTTGTCTCCAAGACACAAAAAGACTTCCCTTCTGCTACTTTGTTCTTGGTTTCTTTCTGTCACTGAGCCTCAGACTTTTGGAGCTGTTTTTCTCCCATATGGGCTTAAATGTTTAAAATAAATTCATCTGTGTCTTTTGGTTTTCTAGAAAGGTCTTGGGAAAACCTGAAAACCATTAGGACTTCGAAAGGCTGCTTGATTAAGATGCCACCCCCAGTCCCCTTTATTTAAAAAGAAAGGCTCTTCAAAGTCCTACAGCTATGAAGAACATATTTTTAGGTTCCTTGTGGTTACTTTAATGTCTGACCTTTGTTTGACACTGCGTTTGAGAAAGGCAGGGGATATCTCCAGAGATAAAAATTTGATCCACCATTTTCAATCCATGCCAAGTCCCAAATAGTTGACCCTGATTCATCTTGTTAAAGTTAAAGGCTTGTCTTCTTTCACTCGCACCCTTTGAGTGGAGTATCACTCAGACCTTTGGGTGGCCCCCTCTCCTCCCCTCCCCACCTCCTTCCGGTTCCCACAAACAAAAATTGTCCTGCATCAAGGAACTCAGCAGTCCTGACCAGTCCCTCCTTTTTCTCCCCGTTGCTAGTTGCTTGCCTTCTTTCTGCTCTTGGGTGCTAGGACTGGGCATGAGGCCCAGCTTGGGCCCTGCTCCTCAGAGGGCTCCCTCGACTCTCTTTGGACTGCCACTTTCCCCACTTGGGGCATGGAGGCCACAGGCATGCTCAGGGCCTGCTCACCCCATCCTCCCCACCAGACTTTCCCTGGGCAGCTGTCTAAACAGTAATGCCCTTCCAAAGGCCCACGTGAGGTCTAGGGTATGGCGTCGAGGAATGGCCAAGGGGGGCCCGGTGGGCAGTGAGAGCTGACATTGCACAGAGCCAGGGAGGAAGGGATGGGAAGACAGGTCACAGGCTGGGAACTGGTTGACACTGTCTAGCTTTCTCTAATCCCTCATGTTCTGTGAATGCTAAATGGGTGCTTGGCCTTCTGGGTGTATTTATCCATATAGAGGAGCAAACACACTGAACCATTTGCTGGCTTTGATATCACCTTGATGTTTCTAGGGCCTCTATTTATACTCTGTCTGAGGCCTGCTAGACCTTGTTAGGAACAGCCCTGCTCATGACTGCAGCTTAGGCAGTCTGATTTTGTTGTCTGGGGTGAAAACGATCAGAGAGAGGTGTTTTTTGCTGAATGAAAAGAAAGACTGGAGGCCAGTCTCCAAGCCCAGCTTCCCAGGGATCCCTAGAACTTTTCCATCTAAGATTTTGCCCCCTTAAGGGACTGTAGCTTTCTGGAGAAAGAAGTGTGGTCATTCTGGAACCTGTCCGCCTCGGGGAGCCAGCATTGGCACGTGCTTTCCTGGTGGAACATGAGTGGCTTTGCAAAGCTGGCTGAGGTAGCAAGGCCTGCTCCATTTTATTACAGCCATCACTCAAACCGAACCTAACACATTACCTTACCCAGGCGTGGGTCTGTCAGGGGCACTTTCCCTTCTCAATTTTGGCTTAGTCATTCATGTCATGTGATTCCCAAAGCACTGCTCATCTCAAGTCCAAGTTGCTGGTGCCCCTTAAGGAAAGGATTAAATATCATTGTATTCTTTTCCCCAAGTGAGTAAAAGAGAAACATCTTCAATATGGTGATTAAAAAAAAAAAAGAAAACCTTCCAAATAATATTATTATTAAACATGTTCATGCTTGATGAAATAAACTTTTCAAAGTAATACGGAAAAAATGATTTCATTTAAACACCTTTTAGCCAAAAAAGCATATGCTGCTTGTTATGCCGTGCAGGAATCAAGACTTTGCAGGGCTTGCCTGCACATCTTGAGGTCTGTGGTTCAGCCACCCGCCCCACCACTGACTCGGGTCTCAGCTGGGGTGGAACCCTGCAGGCAGACAGGCCTGTGTGCCCTGGTGGGTCCCAGAATGCAGGCAAGTCAGTGCAGGCGAGCAGGGAGGTGCTGGGGTGTGCACATGTGAATTACGGTGCAGACCTCTGCAGAGGCAGCCCAAAGGCTGAGCTGCAGGATCTCAAGGCTTCAGGCATCCAGATCACTGACCAATATATGACTAAGTTGTGCATTTCTGTGTCCAGGCTACCACAGATTCAGGGCCATAAATTACTGCCAAGGAAGAGAAGCCTTCTCTCTCCTCTGCCTCTGCTTCATTTTACTGTGTCAGGAAATCTCATCATAGGTAAACAGTATACCTCAAAACCTTAGCATTAGCTATACTCCTTTGCAAATGAATAACAGAAAGCCAAAGTGTAGACACTCCTTCCAGCAACCCTGGATAGGCCCGTGTGAGAAAAAGTTATGCATTCATTTAATACATATTTACTGGGAGCTTACTGTGTGCCAATCCATCAGGGCAAGAGGTGTGAACCAGCACAGACCAAAAGTTTGACCAGGCTATGGAGGACAGGGTGAACTGAGCCAAGGGCAGAAAGAACGCTGACCTCCAGTCCTGATTTTGTAGCATATTGAGTCACCAAAAACTGTCTTGTGTCTCATCCAGTGCCATCATGCAGTTTAAAAGTACTCATTGCCTTGCTGGAGAGACTGGCTGTAAATAATGACAATAAAGCTCAACAAAGTTTAACATATTTTATTTCAACAAAACACTTACAAAGCTCTTCCCAAGCACTGGTCTAAGCACTTTGCAAATATTCATAAATCTTCTTAACAACCCCTTGAGACAGGTACTATTTTTCTTCGCATCTTACACATGGAGAAACCAAGACACGGTAGTTAAGTAACTTGATCAAGGTCACACAGCTAACAAATAAGTAGTGGAACTAGGACTAGCTATCAGAGTGATCAACCATCCCGATCTCACCAGGATTGGTGGGTTTCTTAGGTTGTAGAACTTTTGGTGCTAAAACTGAGACAGTCCCAGGACAGATGTAGATAGTTGATCACCCTAGAAGTCTAGCTTCAAAATTCTGTCTGCTGTTAGAACTTATTACTACTTCTTTAATTCTTCTGGGATTATTGACTAAAGGTTTGCTTCGCTCAAAAACTCCCTTTGGTTCCTGTTACTGGTGGGTGGGGACAGAACAATGGGAGAAGTGTGGCCTCTTGGTGTTTTGAGAAGTGAGAGACCCTGTATGTTTTGGAGCAGACATTGCATCAGTCTTTCTCATACAAATGAGTCCAGACCTCTACCATGTAATTGATCCTGAGAAAAGTGGCTGAAGTGCCCAAATATTGTTTAGTCCATCATGGAAGAAAGGGAATAAAGACTGAAAAGGCAAACTGAATTGGCATTTGTCAGTTTTGATGAAACCACAGTTTCAAACTGGAGTTTCAAATATATAGTACTTGAGACCAGTAGAGCAGTCATTCTGCAGTTAGAGTTACTTAAAGAGAGAAGCCTATTTATACCCTTCCCATTCCTTCCTCCCCAGTCAGTGCTCACAAACACTCTGTAGAAGACAGCAGAGCATTCAATAACCAGATTGCTTGTCCATGGTGGGCAGACGTACCCACATTGGAGTCTGCATGGCTTTAGCTCTCGGTCATGGAGGAGTTCACCTCCCCAGCCCTCAGCCAGGGCACAGAGCCCTTGTTCTGGAAGCTTCCCTGACACCATAGCATGAACCATACTTGGAAGAGTTAAAGGAGAACAGAAACTCAAACATCTCAAGGATTGTGTTCAAGAAAAGACTCATTGTCTTGGTCATAAGTTGCAAAAATGTTCCTTATAGATAACCAGTAATATCTCTTTTAAAAATGTTCTTTTATGCCAGGATTAGGCAGACTTGGGCATGAATAACCAGCTCCACCACTTACTGCCGTGGTTCTACTATCTGAACCTAAGTTTTCTCATCTGCAAAATAGGCACATGAATGCTTATCTTGTGTGACCAGCTATAATCTGAGCAATGCACCTGGCCTAATGCCTGGCCCATATGTGGTACTTAATACAGTACCTAATTTCTCAGAACATCCCTATAAGGATAAACCTTAATCATCTATTGGCAATCCATTCATATACTTTAGTTAGCATTGCCTTGGTATGCAGACTGGTTGTAAATAATGACAATAATAAAACAAAAATGTGAATGTAATCCATTTACTCTGAATAGGTAATATATTTACAGAGTAGATATGGAAGCATATATAGTGAAAAGTTTTTCTCCCATCCGTAGTTCATAGACTCCTCCTAGTTCCTCTTTTCAGAGTCATTTTCAGCCTATTTAAGCAAATCCTTATACAGTCATGTATCGCATAATGACAGGGTTATGATGAGAAATGCATCATCAGATGATTTTGTCATTGTGTGAACATCATAGAGGGACTTACACAAACCTACATGGTATAGCCTACTACACACCTAGGCCATATGGTAGAGCCCATAGCTCCTAGGCTACAAATCTGTATAGCATGTGACTGTACTGAATTTTCTGGGCAATTGTAACCTCACGACAAGTACTTGTGTTTCTAAACATAGAAAAGGTACAGTAAAAGTGCACTATAAAAGATTGTAAAATGGCACACTTATATGGGGCACTTATCATGACTGGAGCTTGCAGGACCGGAAGTTGCTCTGGGTGAGTCTGAGTGTGACTAATAAGTGAGAGTGAAGGCCCAGGACATGATTCTCCACTACTATAGACTTTCTAAACACTGTATACTTAGGCTACTTAAATCTATAAAAAATATTCTTTTCTTCAGTGATAAATTAAGCTTAGCTTACTGTAACTTTTTTTACTGTATAAATTTTTAATTTTGTTTAACTTTTTACTCTTTTGTAATAACATAGGTTAAAACAAACACATTGTTGGATAATAAAAACCTATTTTATTTCTTTATATTCTTATTCTATAAGCTATTTTTTTATTTCTAATTTTATGGTTTCTTTTCTTCTTCTTTTTTTTTTTTCCACTCTGTAGAGTTTTTGTTAAAAATTAAGATACACACACGTTTGCTTGGGCCTCCATGGGGTCAGAATCATCCTTATCGTTGTCTTCCATCTCCATATCTTGCCCAGGGAATGGTTTTTAGAGGCAATAATGTGCATGGAGCTGTCATCTCCGATGATAACAAGGCCTTCTTCTGGAATGCCCCTTGAAGGACCTGCCTAGGGCTATTTTACAGTAGCATTTTTTTTAATAAATAAAAAACTCTAAAATGATGATTAAAAGTATAGCATACTAAATATGTAAACCAGTAACAGTCATTTATTATCACTGTCAAGTGTTATGTTTTGCACATAATTGTATGTGCTAGACTTCTTTGTGATGGGTATTTGTTTACACCAGTATCATCACAAACATTTGAGTACTGTGTTATGCTACAACATCACAATGGCTATCACCAGACGATAGGAAGTTTTCAGCTATGTAATATCCTCATGGGGCCACGGTCATATATGCTGTTTGTTGTTGACCAAATCATTGGTATGTGGTACATGGCTATATTCTTTTCCCTCTTTATCCCCACTTTATAAACAAATGATTATGTCTTTTAAAAAAATTTTAACTTAGCAGTATACCTTGGAGATAGTTCAGTACAGAAACTGTGTTATTTATTTATAGTTGTATGACTTTCTGCTGTATAAATGTGCTTGCCTAAAACCTTTTGGATTTTTAAAATACTTTTTGCTATTACAGTGTTATAGTAAATAACTTTGTACATATGTCATTTCACACATGTAAAATAATATACACAGGATAAGCTCCTGAATTGGGATTGCTAGGTCAAAGGGCAAATACACTTTTAACTTTTACTTATCTCTTTACCCTCATCAACCTATTTCCCTATCTTCTCCCAACATTATTATTTGTCCATATTTTCCATTTGAGTGAAAGTAAGCATCTTTTCATACTTTGAATGGTTATATTTCATTCCTTTTCTGTGAACTGTTTATTTTGCTCATTTTTATGTTAGATTGTTGACATTTTTCTTATTGATTTGTCAGAGCTCTTTATATATAAAGAAAATGAACCCATTGTGATATAATTTGCTATTTGTTTTTAGTTTTTTTTTTTTCTTTTGATTTTCTTGTAGTGGCTTTTGCTATTGGGTTTATTTGTATATTCACTTATTTATTCTCTCCACAAACAGCTTTCCTTCAGACTATGTGCTTTTATTCTGAATTTTGCATAAGCTGTTCTAATATTTTTAAAGAAAGGGAAAGGAGTAAAGAATACAGGGTGAACAATTCTCTGTATGACTCAGATCTTAGGAGAATCAAGAAATTGATAGGAAACATCGAACATTTTAAATCTCCCACATTGAACATTTTAAATTTTTGTATCTGTGTACAATAGTAGCAACTTTAATCAGTACATAATACAATAATATAATAAATATTTTTGAAGACAAATTTTTTTTGTTTCCGTCAAAAAAGCACAACCAATGCCCAACAATTTCTGTGATCTGGCCCTTGTTTTCCTCTCTCAAAGGATATTTTGCTTTGTGTGTGTGCATGTGTGAGCATGTTTGGTTTTTTAAACAATGTTGCTTATGTGTCTTGTGCAAAAGTCGTTAAAGAGAAAACTTGATTGGTTATCCATGCATGCTGTAAATGTATGAGGCATTAAAGGCTATTTATGACATCTCCAAAGAAAAAATACTTGAAAGAAGTATTTTAAGTGGGACTTGTGCTGAAATCACTGAGTTAACTGTAAACTGCTCAAATCAGAAATAAAAATGAAAATGTGGTTCAATGTCTGACATTTTAGTAATATTGTCACATATACCATAGTAAGGACAAACACCTGAAATTGAGAGTTGTATAAGAGGGAACAGATTCTAAGACCAGCTTGTAAAGGTGCCTGCTTTATTGAGGCTCTATTCCTTGTCTACTTATCATGTCGTTTCACTTGCCTATGCTTTGGGTTATTGTAGCCCTCTTCCCTTTCACTTTAAGCCTGTGGTTAATTTTCAAGCAAGAGGGCCCGTAGGGCTGAGGCTGGAGGAGGAAGATGGAGGGGGTCAGGCAGAGGGATCTGCAGACCGCAGCCTCTGTTTATCCATAGCGCAGGTGCAAGGCGGTGGTGGGAGGGCAGTGCCCCAGGGGCTTCTCCCAATCAATCACCCCACCTGGGCCACCAGGTGATCCCTTGGGGCTGTCTCACACAAAAGGCAGCCTTTCTCTGTGACATCCCAAACAGGCAGAGAGGCCAGAGTTCACAGAGAGCAGGGCTTTCACTCCTTGGCTGTTTTTAAAATTTAGTCCAGAAGTTAAATTGGGGGTAGAATCCCAAGTGGTAAAAATCTAAATAGTCTCACTTTCCACTCCACTCTCCCTGCTCCCTGGAGCTGTTCTGACCTTCCCTTCTGTTTCCTGTCTTGAGCCTCTCCTCTCCATTGGCGGAGGTCACTGTTGTTTTTTCCCTCCTGTGAAACTTCTGCTTAGCCTCCCGCCTTTGGAGAAAGTGCTTAATATTTTCAGCAGTGAGGACTCTCTGCAGGCTTCAGAAATATAGCTTTCTTTAGGAAGAAAGAGGGTGAGACCATAGCCTATGCACAAGCTGACAACCTCTAGCTAGATAGACGTTGGAGGAGGAAGAGGTGAGGAAAGATACAATATCCTTTGGAGAAACGTATTCATCTGAAAAATTATTAATTGTACACTTCCCAAAGGCAAAACATTGTATTGAAAATGGGGCAGAAAGGGAAAGAAATAGAGACACAGTTCCTGCCATGCAGTTCACAATCTAGCTGAAAGGGTGAAACAGTGGCACATCAAAAAATAGAAGCAGTGAATAGGTTAGCTTGGGGTTTAAATCAATGTGCCTTTTCTGGGCTGTCTATCTGCCAGTGGACAGCTGTGTGACCTTGAGAAACTGCTTAACCTCTCTGAACTTCTACTTAACCTCTCTGATCTATTTCCTCATCAGTAAAGTGGGGAAAATGAGAGCATATACCTCACAGGATTGCCCTGAGGATTAAATGGGATCATGTATGTAAAGTGCGTGTCATTGGACTTGGCCTTTAGCAAGCCTTGGTGTGTGTGAGTGTTCATTAGTACAAACTCAATATATGTCAAAAGAATAAACAATAGAACTTCCAGGAGTTCAGAAAAAGACAGGGCCCCCGTGGTTGGGATAAATGGAGAGAAGTTGTTATGGGAGAAGGATTTGTCCCAGGCCTTGAAAAAAGGAAAGAGTTTTATAGAGAGAGAGCATTTTTGCTTGATGGAGGGTAATGCGTGGTTCTGGGAATCCATATGGTCTCCCTGTTTTGTGTGAACAAAAAGAGATCCACGATCATAATTGTATATTGTATATCAGAAGAGGGGTCTTGCTAATAAGACTTGGTTTGGAGGAAGCATTCAGTTCACTAAAAACAAATTGAAAACCGATTTGTTTGGGGAGTCATCTGACAAATGTACCAAGTATCTCCTATGTTCCAGGTGAGAAGGGGAGTGTAACACAGTAACCCCAAATGTGAGAGGGCTTGCATGTAATATTTACCTATTCCAAAGAAATCATCCAGGGGTCCAGCAGGGAGAGACATTGTTTTATTAAACTTAAGGCACTGATGGTGGCAGGTCCATGAAGAATCCATGCCTTGGGACAGTACAGCAAGCAGTTTTGCAATCAAGCAAGTTAACTGTTCAAATTCCTTTACAGTGTTTACAATCACAGTCATTAAGAGTGCAGACTATGTTATCATTGGGTTGCTTGGTTACCTGCATCTTGTGAAAGATCATCTACTTCCTGTGACTCATTACTGGGAATATGCACATATCCATCAGGGACCAGACTTGGCCAGAGACTGCTCCCTGAGGGAGGGGGAAGAAAGAAGCCAGGTATAGGGAAAAACAGTCTATATCCTGATGTTGCACTGGGGGGGACAGAGATAACTGCTACACTTGTGGTTTCTGTTTTCAGTTTCTGCTCCCAGGGCAGTCAGCCACTTAAGTGAGCATAATATGGGCAAAGGGTGACTGGGGTCATCACCTTTGCCCGGAGCACAATGGGAAGGTCTGGACCTAAGGGTCTGGAAACGCTCATAGACAGGAGAACGGACTTGTGAGCTGCATGACTGAGTGATGTATGTTGCCTCTGTGTTTCAGGAAGTGCCTTGTCTCCTCCGAGGATACACTTAGGGGTGCTCCCCTCTATAGAAGGAAAGTGGGGAGTGTGCACGAAGAAAAAAAGGCTGAACCCAGGCACGGGAACAACAGGATAGCAACAGTAGTGCCCTCGACAGAGCCTTGCTGGGAGTCTACACCTGCAGAGGTGAAAGTGCATTTGGACCCTGGCTGAGCCCCAGATAGGAAAACTGGTCAAAGCATTTCCGGAAGACTCGAGTTAGTGCCTGCTTTCTAGGGTTGCTCTAACCAGCTTTTTCTGCTTCTGCCTTCTTCTTCCTGCCTTAACCACCATTTCTTAAGATACTTGTGCCAGAATAGTCTTCTGCAGCTGTGGACACATCTAAATAAGGAATCAGAGGCTCTACGGGTTGGGTGAAGGGACCCGACCATATGAACAAAATTAGGCCCACTTAGTTCCTTTTAGGGAAACCTAACTTTTCATTTTCATAGAGCTGCAGAAGGGCATATCTAGCATATCTTTGGAGCCCAGGGTGCCTTCTGGAGAATGGGACATGTAATAAACATTTGGACCATGGATTGAAATAAGCCAAATGTGGCATAGCTTCATAATGAAATTTACAGATGAAGCCTGGTAGAGATAGGATCTTAGAACACCAGTGACAATTGAGAAACTGCCCCAAAGGGATAGAGGGGAAAGGGACTAGCTGTATGGGCAGGAAATAACAACTTGAGGTTTGACCTTGAACAATGGAAGGGTAATTCACCTGGGCTGACATAATTGAAAACACAGATATACAGCCCAGAAAAGGCACACTGAAATGTAAAATGTTGATAAGGGCTTGGGGAGACTTAAGTAGTAAATTGGATTGTAGATTAAATCAGGACAAGCCTGCTAAAACTGAACTCTAGTGAGGGGTCTGCTAGACCCTTAGCCCTGCTTAGCTCCACTATGAACTGGCATAAGCTATGAAAAGGCTGGGATATCATTAGATGGGAACTCAGGAAGGCTCCTAAGATAGGTGTCACCTTCACCAGCGCACAGAGGAATGCAGGCAAGACCCAACTAATATCAGTAGTTGGTGCAGACTTGGGTGTGATTGAGATGATGTTTCTCTTGGCTTGAATAAAGTGGGGAACAGCACTTTGTCCTTTGTCCTGTGTGGAAAATCATTTGGGATGAGGTGGCATAGGGAAGCTTCAGAGTGGAGGCTAGGGAGTTGATCTAGGGAAAAGGAAACTGGTCAGGAAAGGTGTTTGCATTTAGTACAGAACATAGCACATGGTGGGAAGGCAGGCATAGTTGACATAGTTTAGAAGTAGCTGAGCAGGTTTTCTTATGCAGGCCTAAATTAAAATAGGGTAAGTATTCAGACATCTTTCTTATCGGACCTCACCTTACTGACCATGTATATTAGACCTGACCACCTTGTAGGTTGGAATGTGGAACTACCAGTACAGTAAATCACAAAAACAATAGGAAATTATCCAAAATGCAGATGTGATGCTCTAAGAAAAAACCCAGATCTGGTTATACAGTAACTTTCTTTTTTTGTTGTTTTTTTGAGTTGGAGTCTCACTCTGTCGCCCAACAACTGCAGCCTCGACCTGCTGGGCTCAGATGGTCCTTCTCCCTTAGCCTTCCAAGTAGCTGGAACTACAGGCACGCACCACCATACCCAGCTAATATTTTGATTTATTGCAGAGATGAGGTCTTGCCAAGTTGCCCAGGCTGGTCTCGAACCTATGAGCTCAGTCAATCCTCTCACCTCAGCCTCCCAAAGTGCTCGGATTATAGGCGTGAGTCACTGTTATAGGCCTAGACATAACTTTCATTATTTAGAAGATTCTTGTGACTTTAAAGGTAGAGAGATGGTCATCAAAACTCAGGACCATATACCTTCATCCCTCCACTCTAAGCTCGTGGTTTGCTTAATCATCATTGTAAAGGTAGATAAAGCTTCTTGTCAAAGGTAAGCAAATGCCACTTCTCTTAAGGTGCCCATGCTTTTCCTTGAGTGTGTCCCTTTTCTTTCTAATAAATTCTCTTTAAAACTATACTTTGGATTCGCTCTGAAATTCTTTTCTGTGGCGAAGTAAAAGAACCCACAGAGCAGCACACCACATCACACCTGGCATCAGTGGTGCTCAATCAGAATGACTGACTGAATTTGTGTTAACGTAACCAACTTCCAGGCTCCTGGGTGTGAATAATACCGGGGCCTCTGAATGGTAGTGTGAACCCACTAGTGATTCCAAGATTCTCTAAGAGGTCTTAAGTTGCCATATTATATATATTTTTAATGGTTTCACAGTGTCTACTCTTTTGCTTTGGGCATGAGTTATTTCTTAGAGTTTATGTCTTTCATTAAGTCTCCCAAAAGTAGACTGACACTCTCTCTCTCTCTCTCTCTCTCTCTCTCTCTCTCTCCCCCCCTCTCTGTCTCTCGTAGTAAGCAAGTGTATGGAGAAATAATGGGGTCTTTGGACTCATTTAACTTGCCCACAGGTCAAAACAGTCTGAGAACCAACACGTACTAAATAATTTGGTATTATTCTTCCTTTTATGTAGGCACAAAAGATCATTTGATTTCTGTGTCCTCTTTTGTCCCTCATGTTTTGTTAAGTGGATACTCCTTCCATCAATGCCTTCACAGTTGTCCTCTTCCTTCAAGCCCCGTTGCCATTGACCCACTTTATCTGAAGATATGCAGTGCCTCATCCCTGCTCTCCATATCTCCACCTTCCATCCACTGGCTACTCATCTGAATCCAGACTTTGACTGAGTCCTTCCTCTTCTAAGAAACCTTCAGTGACATCTCATTGCTTTTCCTGTTCTCAAATCCTTTTGGCTGTTTGAGGTTCCTCTCACACGTCCCTCCTACCTCTGCATCTTCTGCAACATTCCACTCCCTGTACCCTGAGGTGGCTTCCCCATCCCAGTCCTAGTCTTTCCCCATGGGAATCTTTTCTCCACACTTTCTTCTCCTACCAGATCTGTCCATTCCACCTCTTACCTTCTCATCTCCTCTGCTAAAACCTGCTCTTCTTTCAAGGCTCAGCTCTGAAGCATAAAGCCTTCCACAATTCCTCCAGCTTGAGGCTCTCTCTCTCCTTCCTCTGAGCACCCATGATAACTGGCACCTGTTCTGACCATCTCATGGGGGACGGATGTGTCAGAGTCACTGTGCTGATGTGTTAAGAGCACGTGCTTTAGAGTTCAAATCTGGTTCTGTCACTTACAAACCATGTAACCCTGAGTATGTAATGTAATCTCTCTGAGCTGGAGCTTGCCCGTCTGTGAAATGTGTGTGACACGCTTGGCAGGGTGCCTGTGAGGATCATTGGTAATGCTCTTGAGCATCATGGCACATAGAAAGGGATCAATAAATGATAGCTATTACTATTACATACTAACTGACCTAAAAGTAAAATGCTTTGGGTCATTATACTTGTTCGTGATCATGCCTTATCTTAAACTTTATACTTGGAGTTCCTTTGAGATGGAGTTCTTGGATAGGACTCATTCTTGTACTTTCTGAAGCACGTAGTATGTTGCCTTCTATCAAGTAGGTCCTCAGATGGTGTTTGTTGATGGCATACATGACTGATAAACAGAAAAATAATCAATAGCACCTATAGTACCACGTGGAATGCTCTCTTGAAACCATCCCCTTGTCATCTGACTCAGCCTGACCTTGCAGTTCCACTAAAGCAACTGCACAATTTGGGCATTTACAGGCAGGCGGGTGGTGCTGGTGGCAGGTGGTAACCTCATGGGTTTGTCTGGTTGAGTTGAACAGTGGACTAATTCACGTCCATGCTTTATTTCCTCCCTTTATTTGACTAATCTGAATCCACCCAGCAGCCAACATGTGTAGCAGAGACCTGGAAATGGAGACAGGTTTCCTTCTTTGGGTCCCCTGGGAGTGTCAAGACCACAACCATTATTAACTGGCTGGAAACAATTTAGCATCTGGCTCCCAAGAGGTAGACATGTATAGAATAGGGAAAGGGGTGAAAGTACATCCCATCCTGTCGTTTAAACAATAATCTGGCTCAGAAAGTAAAGACTCTAAACACGTTTTTCCAAGAAAATGTGAATGTAGTAATTTTTCTTGAAAGAGCTCGATGTTTTTAGTCTTTTGATAAACAGAAACGGAGCCTAATGGGGAGAGCTCATTTCAGAGAGCAGGATCTGTCGGCAGAATTTTGAGGGAGGTCTTCTTTCTGAAGTTATCCCCTTCCTTCTTCTCACGTACAGACTTAGGTCTTTATCATATCACCCTCGGAACTCAGTTCTTGTTTTGCACCCTAAGCTGTGCATACCCCTGGGATGGCCTATCTGGGCCTACTCTCTTGAGGCTACTCTGACCCTTTCCACTTCTTCTCTGTTTTCATTGGCACACTCACTTGCTCCCAACTATCCCATGATACCTGTTCCATGCAGCACATGTGCTTTTTATTTATTTTTAGTTTTAGTTTTTAGTTGGGTCTCACCCTGTCACCCAGGCTGAAATGCAGTGGTGTGAGCTTGGTTCACCACAGTCTCTATTTTCTGGGCTCAGGCGATCCTTCCACCTCAGCCTCCTGATAGCAAAGACTACAGCTGTGCACCACCATGACTGGCTAAATTTTTTTTTTCATAGAGACAAGGTCTTGCTATGTTACTTAGGGTGGTCTTGAACTTCTGGGCTCAAGCTATCTTCCTACTTTAGCCTCTTAAAGTGCTGGGTTTACAGGCGTGAGCCACCACGCCTGGCCACATGTGCTTTTTATGAGACCTTCTGTTGAGATGGTGTGGTAATTCCAAAGACTGGTTCTAATGGTGGGAAGATTTTTTTTTCTCTATCTGATCTACCTACATCTAGTGCCAGTCTTGGAAACTAGATACATTCTTATGTACCCATCATTTTCTTTTAACTAAGCTTTCCCCAACCTACTAGGAAAGAGCACAAAATCTAAACTGAGCAATCATTCCTGAAAATTCATATTGAGGCACTTTCCTAAAAGTGATACCACATTTAAATATAATACTGGAGAAATGGTGTGTTTCTAAGTCAAGTTATTTCCTATGAGTGTGTGGGTACAATTTAAAGATTTTAAACCTTGGAAGAATGAGTCAAGGCCCAAATTCACTTCCTCCATTCCTGGGAACATTTCAGAACTTAAACATGTCCCAAAGTCCTGCACAAAATCAGAAGAGTTCTATTCCTGGTTCTAAAGAGGAAAAGGAGGTTGATCAGAAGTTGTATCCAAGCTTTACCAAGAGCAAAGGGCCTAGTGAGGAGCAAATGTTTTAATTGTCAGGATTCTGAAATCTTTTTGGAATAAGAGGGAAAGACAAAACAAAGTTGGGGTGGGAGATGGTTTAAATAAAGAGCATATAACACTAAGTAAACAGATCCAAAAGTCAGGAACCAAACTGAAAGAATAGTCAAAACAACCAGAAGGAGTACTTACTGGAGTCGGGCAAACAACAACAACAAACGGCTAACAATGTGGAAATGAATCCTTTTAGAGGAAAACTCCCATTTCAAGGAAAACTCAAGTCATGCTGCAGTCTCCTGACTGTCCTTAGAGGGAAAAGTGAATTGATGCCCCAGAAAGATGCAATACATGGCATCTGGAATGGCAGTAGTTAGCATTTCCCTAATAACAATAGTTCACCTGTGTCATTTTTTACTCACTGAGAACAAAATTAGACCAGTCTTAGTTTCTTATGCCAACTGGGTTCATCTCTATGATAGACCCAGGATTCATGTTTTTGGAATCTTTAGAAAAGACTTTGGTGCTTATGGCTGGAGTCCCTGTGATAGAATCCAGGGATGGAGGATAACCTTCTACATTTATATTCTAGCATTTTTAAAGAATCATATTGGGGACCCTGCAGACCAACATCATATCTTCTCAATTTTATTAATGAAGAACCAGAGCCTGGATGTTTCTGCTGTTTTCAAGCTCTTATTTGGACACTCATTGGTATATATTAATATAATTGCTACAATAAGTCTAAACATAGACCTAGAACAATCAAGAGCATTGTGTTAATGAATGCTCATAAATCTATGTATGATAACATGGTAAGCAAAAAAATAAGCTAAATTTAAAATCTGTTCCAGCTGAGTTAAATATATATGCAAGGAAAAAAGACTGAAAAGAGATACATCAAAAAGGTTAAGAGTGGTACTCTCTAAGAGTAGGATTACAGGGAATTATTATCTTTCTTCATTCTCTTCTCTGTTTTCCAAGTTTTCTAGAGTGAATATGCATTACTTTCTTAATCAGAGAAATAAACATTAGCAACTTGGAAACAATGTTTTTTATAAAGGAATAAAATTGTGTGTGAATGTTATCAAACCATGGCGGTGAAAGACAACCAAAGGAGGCTATGGAACCCTCTTGAGAATCAGCAAGAGCCAGTGTCGTGCATGGGAATAGACACAGACTGTTCTCATGTATCTGTCTAATGGTATCCAGGCCTATGAGGAGAGGGTTTTTACCAGCAGGTCAGGCTACTCACATATTCTGCAAAGATGGCGACTTTAAGACCCAAAGTATGAAAGGTCAGGGAAAACAGAGTTCCTGAGGATGAGGATGGTACTGTGAATTGTGAAAATGAAGGTGCTAAGAGTCAAGAGACTTCTCTACCAGGAGCCAATCATAATCCCAAATGCCAGAATCTCAAATTTTGAAATCCCAAAAGATCAAAGTCCTAAAAATATAATTCTGGGAATTTTTTTTTTTTTTAAGAGACAGGCTGGAGTACAGAGGTGCAATCATGGCTCACTACAACCTTGAACTCCTGGTCTCGAGTGATCCTCCCACCTCAGCCTCCTAAGTAGCTAGGACTACAGTAATATACCACCACCATGGCAAATTTTTGAATTTTTTTAAAAGACAAAGTCTTACTATGTTGTTCAGGTTGAAAAAAAATCTTCAAAAGATATTTATTTACATTTTTAAACAGGGATTTATTTGAGCACATATAAAAATATGACAAAACACTTCATAGGTCACTTTATACCATAAAATGGGTAAAAATAACATACATATTTTTGCAAGTATAAACACTAACAATAATCATGTGGGTATAACAGTTATCAGCAGACAAACTATTTATAAAGAAATAGTAAAAAAGCAAAATGTATAACCTCGTATCACTATGGTTGGTAATTGCATGCACCTAGACTTGTAACTGCAGTCTTCTGAAATAATGTGACAAACAACCTAAGTCTTTTGAAGAGATAGACAAAAACTGACATGGGCCACCACTGCATATTCTGCAATCCAGAGAGCCAAGATCTTGAGAAATTTTATCTTTCACAAAAGCAGATCTACAAACAAAACAAAACAAAAAAAACCTCTTTATTGAAGAAGTTTCAGTGCTTTTACATATGTGCACAAGGCAACAGCATACTGTAAAAAATAATGCAGACAATTTAAAATAGTGAAAAAAAAAACTAAAGAAAAATAAAAGGAAAGAAGTCCAAACAAACCCCAAAGTTAAAAAGAAAATTTGACATATGAAAACATATATGATAAGGAGAGATTATGAGCAATTGCATGAAGATAATCCATGACAGCTGACTGACTTTCATGATCATTAAGTGGATTTTGAAGTTTTTCAATGTGACAAACAGCTGCTTTTTTTTCCTTTTAGGACATGGCTCTCCTCAGAGAATACATTCACATTCATTTTCTACATGGTGCTGCTTTTTTTCACACTCTTCTATGATTTGATATACACTGGCATGAGCATTTCCTATTACATTTTCCAATCTTCTGTTTAGGGATTTTGATCTTTGGGAGTTCAACATTCAGAGTTATGGCATTCTGGACTGTGTCTTTGAAATTGTGATCCAAACCCCCTTCCACCTTCTCAGGCTGGCCTCATCCATGCATCAGTGGGTGAGCATATCTAGTTGATTATAAATTGAAATGGAATAAAATCCATGTCCTGTGCTACTTGTAATTTGCATTAATTCTCCCTTTTCCATTTCAAGGTAGTTCTACCTGGGCTTGGCTGCCTAAAGCCACATCATGGCATCCTCTCTCTCTTTTAAGTCATTTGGTTTACCCTATGTGATTTTCATGCTTACAAGCCAACTCTGAATTGGATTCTTGGATGCCAAGTTTAGTCCTAAACAGAGATAGGGTATGATTATGTGGTGTAATAAAAGCTCAAAAAGTCCATTGATCCAAAAATCTCTTTTTCACATGTGATCCTAAATACCTGAAAATTTACCTTAGGAAACAATTATTCCTTTGAGTGAAAACTCTGGGATTTATGGAATTTTTTTTGTGTTAAGGACAAGTAGCAGAATTACTGGACAAATAATAGGAGTTATGGAGTTGCCTCTGAACCATTATGCGCCATTGAGCAAGTGGCTCAAACTCTTTGGGTCTCTATTTTGTCATCAGTAAAAATTCATGTTTACTTCTTAGTTATCAGTTGTTAGGTGAGAATTAATTCATCAGATTTTTCTTTCATCTGCTATAGAACAAAGGAGCTTTGGAAGCTTCAGTAGAGAAAATTAAAAGGAGAGCCCTGGAGTGTGAGCTACTCCCCCCTGTGTGCAGATTCAGGTGGGAGATGGGAAAGGGCAGCCCTGGGGTTCAGAAGAGATGGGGACCCCAAGGAAATGCTAGTCTGACCATGCTGTGTCATGCTTTTTCACCACGAGGAAAGGGGGACTGCCTTTCTTTTCTTCTCTTATCATCTAGCAAATAGTGTGCACTCAACAAATGTACATTTCTTTAGCCCAGAGTGATGCTCTCCTCTAGAACATCTTAAATCTGTGAGTCAGACCTCACAGTGATTAGGGGTTGACTACAAGATTGGAGGAAAACATGCACCACACCCTCGTTGCACACACCTGTAAGTTAAAGGAACAGTAATGGGATTCCTCTTTTCCTTCTGAGAACATCCTGATCCCACAATTTGGAAGTGTCCCTTGTCCTTTAGTCCAGAACTTTCTTACCTTATCCTTTTCCAGTCTAATCCATAAAAGAGTCTGTGCTTAAAAGTACACAAAGACTGATTCAGGCCTGCACGGGCCCTTTGTACCTGCTGTCCAGCCGTCACTGGGGTTAGTTGTGTTCTTGTCCTGTGATGGAGCCAAGGTTGACAGTAGCTTGAAGGGGAGGAAGCAGGGACAGCCAGACCAGAGATGAAGAAACCTCACAATTAGCCTCCAATTATAAGGGCTACCTATATGAGCTGGAAGCTCATGTTTTGGAGTTGATAAAGTTTTCACCTAGAGAATCAGAATCTCAAGAAACATAATTAACAATGAGTGATTTTGGTCAATAGGGGCCCATCCCAAATGGATTTTCTATTTCCTTCCTTTTTATATTGATATTCTAAAACTTATGACTTCTTTAAAAAGTTTAATTCCCTGTGTTCTACAAGGGGGAAAATAACAAACAAACAAAAACCTGTGCCATTTTCAAAAGGAGACCCAAATATTAATTATTTGATGTTACTAGCAATGATGCTATAGTGAGTAATTCAGTTTGTTATAGTCTGGTGGATATTATGGTCCCTTATCAGTATTTCTCCTCTGAGGACAATTTTCTGATCATTTTAATTAAAGGAAAAGTTCAGCTTGTTTTATCAATTTTCTAAAACTTAAAAGTTCACACTTGGTATATATTTTAAAGTTCATCCAATAGTGAGGTAAAATTATGTCTTTAACGTTTTACATTTTCTTAGGTGTTCATTGTAGAAATTTTGATAATTAAAAAAAATATTATTTCTTAGAATAGCTATGTTAATATGTATGTCTCAGATTTTGATTATATAAGGTTATGTATCTGTTTTACAAAATGTGTAATGAGCATTTCCTTCTTTCAGTAAATATATCTTCTAATGTGTGTGTTTCATGGCTGTGTAATATTTTATTGTGTAACTACAGTGCAATATGTTTAAACATTCATTTAATCCAAGCCCACTGGATTGTGACTTTGTTTTCATTATTTGAAATAAAGCCATAATGACAACCTCTGTGTGTATTTGTCTCTGGTTCAAAAGAATAACTTGAGGTTACCTCAAACCATAGATGTCAGTAAGCATACAGACATGAGCAGATTTTCTGGTAATATTTGCCAGTCACCATCTTCTTTAGAACCCTTATTTTTAATATATTCCTAAGATGTTCACTGCTGCCAGCATTCTCCACTGTTATTCTCTCTGGTTGTTATCTCAGTGAATTAGGACTGGAGTCAGGCCATGGTGGAGCTGAGAATGCTGTAGTAAATGGTAGGGGAAGAAGAAGGAAGGGTCTGAACCATCATTTGTATTTGAAATAGCAGCAGCAGCTATTTCAATTTCTTCTTAACACTAAGACTTATCTTAACTTATCAAAGTGTTGAGACACCCATAAATGAGAAAGCACACTCAAAAAGTCTGATGTCAATGAAAGGTATTTTAATTATTACTATTGGTGAATGAAAATGTCTGCATTCTTTATTTCTCTTACCTTCTTACCAATTTCTACTATTTCACAACTGGCCCTAAATAGGCTCTCGAGCTCTCCGTCATTTTGTGTCTTGTGGGTGAAATGGAAATGTGGATGATATCAACAGTGATGGAATGGAATGGACTTTTCATCCAGCTGAAAAAATCACCCTGAGCTACTGAAATATAACAGCATACATCATAGTCAAGTTGTCAAAGGGGGATATTTCACAGCTATGACCTCACAGTCATAAAATATAAGCCACGTAATGTGTAAGGAAACCCAAGACAACTTTTCCAGATTTTTTTTTTTTACTAGTAAGATTACCATGTGGAAAATAACTTTAGCAAGTTATAATAATCTAATTAAAAGAATTCTTGGAAATTGTATAGGCTTTTTCATTTTCAAGAATCTAAATATCTTAGTTATTCCTTATATCTGCATAAAATTATAATACTTCTTATCTCCACATCACATGCACCACCCTAGTGTCCAGGTAAGGGACCTGAGTCTTCTCACACCTTTGACGTTTGAGTCTCCATCCAGCCCGCCTTATATCCCATTACTAAATGGGCCACAGCAGCAGGTGGGTTCTGGTGAGTTAACTCCCAGACGACAAGGGAGCTTTGCCAACAGCTGTCAAAGTCAGTCTGGGACAGGCTTTAACAAAAACTATCCTTTTGACCTTTCTCCACACAGAACTCACATCCAACTCAAATAATTCATCAAGGACTTTTTGGATGGCAGCTCTGAGTTTCTGGGGTTGCTTTAATGGTCCCATCATTCCCTTTAAGAGTCTCTACTTTTCTTTAGAGTAAGTTTGATGACCCCTTTTTTTGTCTTTACACCTTGGTTTTCTTACTTATGACTAAGAAGCTTTATGGCAAAATCAACAGTGCTGGAATCATTTGATAATAACTTTAAACACACTCTCTGATTGTTATCAGTATCCTTACTACTCCTGGATGGACACTCTTCCTTCGATTTCCTTCCCTTTTTGGAAAAGCACAAGCTGATTTAGGTGTCCAATAGGAAAGGATAATGAAAAACATTACCTAGAAACTGTTGTAGAAGAAATGTCAAAGCTTCAGTGAAATTTTCAATGGGCAGGTTGTTTCTGTCTAAGGTGTTGTAAATTAGACATTTGTTGGTGACATACATGATGGAATATTATGCAGCCATAAAGGAAGACAAAATTATGAACTTCACAGCAACTAGGATGGATTTAGAGTCTATCATACTCAGTGATCTATCACAGAAACAAAGATCTGAGTACCACGTGTACTCACTCATAAGTGGATCCTGAACATTTATCACAATACCATAAGAAAGAGTTTGGCAGTAGTGGGACAGTGCCAGGGAAGGGAGGGCAGCACATAACATCAATAAGGGTACCCAATCTCAAACCAGGCAAGTGGGGACCAAAGGGAGGCCCAAACTTCACTGTACAATGACGACTTACGTGCCTAATCCTGAATTGTAGCCCACATTTTTAAAATAAAAATTTTAAAAAAGAATAGATAATTCCCATGCCAAACCTTGTGAAGTCTGACATCCACATCATGATATCTATAAAGGTCTGAGGTGCCTACATTCTCTTGGTCACATTTGACTCCAACTTCCAGTCTCTGTTACATCTTCTTCTCTGTTCTGTCTCAGGACTGTTGCTTAGTCTTTGTGCCATTGGCTTCATCGTGGAATGTAGCCCTTTTCTGTGATTTTCTTAAAAATGCAACAAAACAACTCACAAAAGATATAATTTATGTCAGACTTTACTGAAGATTTGTGGAACATGGGGTGGGGGTGGGGGTTATATTGTTAACAGTGACTGGCATTTCTGGTGTTAAAAGCACTCTGGTATCTCTGTCTCTCTTTGCAAGATTCTCTTTGTTCTCTCACTGTCTCTCAGGTACATTCCCCCTACCCTAGCCCACCAATTTCTCCCATTTTCTTATGCAAAGCCGTTGGCTTCCCTCCAGCTCTTTTCCCTGAACAGTGCTGGCCCAGGTGCATTTCTCTGCCCATTCCCGGACTTCACTAAAGTATTATCTTTTCTTGTACTACACTTTCTAGATATTGTTCATTTTTGTTTCTGTTTTCTTTGGAGAAAGAAGCGAATGTTGATTACAAGGACAGAAGTTCTAATCTCACTTAATCAGAGATGTGAATCTCACATTTCGTGAGTGTCAACCTTGAAGACCTACTAACCATTCTCTCCACTAATTTTGTTTTGCCCTTTAGAATCCTTGTCTCTGTCACCTCCTTCTTCTATTGTTCTTCTTTTAGTTTAGTCCCTCATGGATGATAATTCCTTAAACATCAAGTCAAAATCCGTTTCCAGATTAGGAGGTGTGAGTACCCTCTGTAGAAACATTGGGACTGAGCTTAACATTGGTGTGGAGGAAATTACCATGCAGCCCCTTAGTTAGGGATGTTGTCAGCTCAGTGACAAAGTGATGAATGGAGTCAGACAGAAAATGTGCATTTCTACTGTCCAGAAAAATAATACATAAAAAACACATCACTTTTTAATGGATATAGGGGAGGTGAGCAACTCAATCTGGTTAACATATGAAACAGCAAGCTCTTACGTGTAGTCATGAAGTTACTGCTTTTGAACATGGTCTGCTGGCTTGCTAGTGTCACCAAAATGAAAAGGAATGAAGACAAGCTCTGTAAACTGTTGGTGGAGTTGGGAGGAGAGAAAAGGAGGAGGAAACTGAAATGAGGGAAGAAGTTTCAACTATAGGAAAAAAAACCCTGCAGTCCTGTTTAGCATCCCTGTGATCATTGCTAACATCTAAGTGCTCACTGTGGGTTCCACACATATCATCTCATTTAACCTCAAATCAACCCATGAGGGAGGCTGTATATTATCTATCACTGAGGAACAGAGAAGTTAGATAACTTGATTGAGGTCGCTCAGTCAGGAAGGGCAGAGTCTGACTCTGGAGTTTGTGCCCTTGACATTCACATTATATGGCTCCCCAGAAAGGTCTAGAAGGAAATTGTCTTCCCCTCCATAGATGTTGGCAGTAACCGTTAGGATTTTTTTTTTTTTGGCGGGGGGGCAGATTGCAAAGCATCATCTTGTCTGCAGAGGATATATGCAGATGTGCTTTGAAATGGGTGAAGCATTAAAGAACTATTTATGCTGTTAGTATTGTTACTACCACACATGTCCTTTTAATGCTAAGAAGCCTACTTTCTTCATCTTGAAATACTTTATTATGATTAGGTAGGCGAGGAAGGAACTATTCGATCCATTTTACAGATGATGAAAGATGATTAAAGTTCCAGGGACTTTTGTATTATCAAAAGGAAGGAGCTTTGGGCTAGACATGGTGGCTCACATCTATAGTCTCAGCACTTTGGGAGGCCAAGGCAGAAGAATTGCTTGAGCCCAGAAGTGTGAGACAAGCCCAGGCAACATAGCACAACCTCGATTCTACGAAAAATTAAAAAATGAGCCAGACATGGTGGCCCGCCACTATAGTACCAGTTACTTTAGGAGGCTTGATGCAGGAGGATTGCTAATCCAGGAGTTGGGGGCTGCGGTGAGCTGTGATGGTGTCACTGCACTACAGCCTGGAAGACAGAGTGAGACTTCAACTTAAAAAAGGGGGGCGGAAGGGGAGTGGGCTTTGGAGTAATTCAGACCTTTATTTTTACACTGGCTCTATCATTTTCTGACTGTGGTAGCTTGGGCAAGTCTTGTACTCTCTCTGGGGCCCATTTTTTCATGTGTAAAGCAGCAATGTTAATGCCTTTTTTTAGTGAACATTAGAGATCGTGAATGTAAGGCAACTGTCCCAGTGTCAGGCACACAGTGGGTTTGTTCTTTGTGCCCTGAAGGTGCATTGTTGTCTTCCTCTTGGGTAGGAAGGGAAGCAGGGTCCCTAATTTCCTATACCAATCCCATTAAACATGACCCTAATCCCTAGTCTGTGACTATGTGGGACAGCATGCTAGACAGAGACCGTAGCACCTCCGAGACAACCATTAAAAATGTTTCTAAGAAAACCCACATCAAATGGAAGCCCAAAAGTCATCCCATGTTCTATGGCAGCCCCAGAGCCTGGGATCCCAGCAACAACAGCATCTCATCTTCATAGAGTACATTCTCTTTTGTAAAGCACTTTCGAACATACCATCTCACTTCATGGTCAAAACAAACCTGTGCAGTATGTCAGGGAGGTGACAGTCTGACAAAGACAAAATAGGGATAAGAATAAACAGAATTATAGCCACAAATGTGGAATTCCTTGGGAAGTACTCCCAAGTCATCTGAAAATTGGCCCAGTCATCAAAAAAACTCAGAGTTTAGGCTTACAAGATAAGTTGTTCAATTCAGCAGATGAGTCACTAAATGAATGATTGAAGTGCTAACATGAATGGATCAAGAACACATGTTGGTTATTCCTGTGAATTCAGTATTCAATAAATGTCTTTGTATTTCTGAAGTCAATTCAAAAATATTTACTGGGCATCTCCTTTGTACCAGACACCTTCAGTGCCTGGAACACAGCACTTTCACTGAGCTCCCTGTTCCGGGGGTCTGCACACAGGATGGTTAAATCAGTGCTATGCATCATATCATCAAGGAAGGAGTAACCAGAGCTGCCTCCCTCGGGAGCTTACCCATGAACTGGACCTTGAGGAGAAGGAAATAGATCAGAAATTGGCATGTGTAAGGGACTGGCCCCGGATCTTCCAGTCTCACCTATGCCTGACCAGCGTGTGACCACATTCTAATATCCACCAACTCAACAAGAAGCAGGGCTCTCCTTCACCTGTTCCCATGCATCCCAAACCAAAGAAGGAACCATCAGCCCCCTGCTATTATGTACTAATGCCTACCTAGGACACCCTTCATTCCTCTGGGCCGTGGATCATGCTTCTCCTTTTTCCCTATCCCCATCCATTCTTGAGAGTGGTCTTTGATCTTCCACCCCTCATAAGCTCAGTTGAAAAGTAAGCCATGACGTGACTTCTCTGGTGACTTCTTCGGTGACTGATCATTCAGTGCAACATTTGCTACTCCCTCCTGTTCCTACCCAGTGGTGTGGGGTCTAGAGCTCAGTTACAACTGAGCTCCTTTCACATGCCTCTTCCACAAGACCATATGCTCCCTGAAGTCAGGATTTTATTCATGCCTATTTTCCCAGAGCCTAAGACAGTGCTCAGCATAGAACAAGCACCCAACAGATGCCCGTAGAAAGAACAAATGAATATAGACAATTGAGATTTTCCAGCTGCTCCAAACACAGGAGCCTTAGCATAGTGATTGGGAGGGATTGTTACTGGCCCAGGGGCCTGTTGTCACGTTTGGGTCCCTGAACACATTTTAAAATGATGATAATTTGTTTCATGTGTCTGTCCATGGGCCTTTTTATTTCCTTTCCTTGGCTCTGTAGAAGAATCTAAGGCTCAAATGTGTGGTTTGACTTACCCTTGACTTTGTACAAGGTTATGCCAAGTACTTGGGATACTCACTAAATTCTAGGGAGTTGTAATTGACCAGGGGGTCCCATCCGAGTCTGCCTGCCCTACTTTTCCTTCTACAAGCTTGCTGCGCTCTAGCATGAAGAACAGGTGTACACTTTCTAACTGCACTGCCCAGCACTTGAAATGTATGTAGTCCAAGTTGAATTGAACTGCAAGTATAAAATGCACATCAGATTTTGAAGACTTAGTATATAAAATGAGTGTAAAATAGCTCTTTAGTCTTTTTATATTCTTTATATGTTGAAATGACAACATTTTGGACATGTTAGATTAAATAAAATACATTATTAACATTTACTTCACTTTTTTTTGCTTTTTTGATATGAATGCTAGAAAATTTAATATGGCATATGTGACTCACATCATATTTTATTGGAACAATGCTGCTCTATGGTATTCAACACAAGCAGATTTATTCTTATTTATAGACACAATAAAAGCATTCTCCAAAAAGTGATTTTATCTAATTTTAGAGGAAGAGAAAGGCTCTAAGTTAGAAACTAATCCAAAGATGATATTAATAAGAAATAACAACAGTCAGTGCTTGCTGAAGCCTTCATGGTGCCTCTAACTGTACTAAACGCTGTGGGTGTCAATATGTTTAAAATTCATACCACCTATGGAATGAGTACTATAGCTATCTCCGTTATACAGACAAAGAAACTGAGATACAGGTAAAAAAGATAGGTTGCTCTTATGGTGCTATTCAAGGGAGATTCAAAACCATATAATTTGGCTCTAGAGTGTAAGTTTTTAACTAGGGCTTCCTTACTTAAGGGGACTCACCCTGTAGAATCAAGCACCTCATGTGGCTCTGAAAACATGACTAGTGACAGAGACTCTCCCTTTGAAGGAGAATTTGTCCCGTGTGACATCATTCTGGCTGGCCCATGAAGCTTTTCTGGCTCACAGAGGAGAAAAGTCAATGTTAACTGTTAATATAGCATTGACGCCAGAGCCTACCATAACGACTGCCAACAGGTCAGAATAGGAGCCAGGCGTTTACCTGGGCCCAATTCCCACCCATCACTCAGGAAAGAGGAGAGGAGGGAAAATGGAGAGGCGGAAGGGAAGAGTTCTCTAACCAGGTTTCTGGAAAAACTTAGATAATGCATGTGAAGGAAGGCCCTCAGAACTGTGCCTGAAGTAAATTAAGTGCTTAATAAGTATCTGTTCCTTTCCTTCCTGTTTTTCCTCATTGAAATCTAAAGTTTAGGATCAGCTATCAACTTTATTAAACATTGCATGACTCAAATGCATCTATTCTCAAATGCAAACAGACCTTTCAGGCATATGTTAAGAGTTTATTGAGCCAAATGTTGACAAAACCAGGAAAGGAGCCATGCACTCTGACTTTCTAAGAATTTCCATGCCTTTTCTCAAATATGTTATTGCTGTGAGAAGTGCCATCATCTCCACAGTTCCCCACATTAAAAATTGTTTTTATGTCTTTGTGTTTTATGTTTTCCCTCCCGTCCACTATTTTTTTTTGAAGTAATTTAAAGCAAATCCAGGGTACGTATAAATTCACTTATAAATAGTTCACATGTACTGTTAACAGATAAGAAGTTTTTAAAATAACCACAATACCATTATCCCACCTAGAAGATTGATGATAATTCCTTACTACAATCTAATACTCCTTTTCTAGTTTCCCCAATTGATTGTAGTAAAAATGTCTTCTTAGTCCACATGTGGTGGCTCATGCCTGTAATTCCAGCATTTTGGGAGGCAAAGCTGGATCACTTGAGGTCAAGAGTTGAAGTCAGTCTAGCTGTAGGCACTGTTTATACAAAAAAAAAAAAATTAGCCAGGTGTGTTAGCTCACACCTATAGTCCCAACTACCTGGGAGGCTGAGTAGGGAGAATCACTTGCGCCCAGGAGTTCAAGGCTGCAATTGAGCTATGATTATGTCACTGCATTAAAATAAATAAATATAGATAGATAAAAATCTTCTTATCATTGATTTGTTTGAATTATGTTTCTTGCTTTTAAATTTGTTTTTCTTATTCTCTCTCTTTCTTCCCTATTCTAGAAAATATTTAAAGATCTTTCAAAGATACAGAAGAGATGATGAAACAAATTAATTTCAAAGTAAATGAGAATACATGATAAAGGGTGAATATAAGAAGAAAAGACAGATGGAGCCAAGATTGTGGTAAGGACACACAAGCTAGCTAAGAAATTGCATGTGCCTTTTCCCCAGGAGACATGCCTTTCCTTCTGAGCTTTCTAGTAGGTACTGCAAAAAGAAGGCACTTGTGGGGCTCAAAGTTGATAACAAGTAATACAACTCTCAGGAGCAGGACAGCCTGAGAGATGTTTTCCTGTGGATTCTGACAAAGGGAACACTAAGTAATTTGTAAAACTATGTACTTGCAAATCCATGGTAGCCTTGAAGTCAAAGAGAAATTAATTTCATAAGCATTTTTTAAAAAATCACATTCTGAGTATTCTAATACTACTTCCATTAATCAAATCCCTTGCAGCATGGACATTTATTGGAGTCCAGTCATTAATCCATGCGCAGGTCCCTATAGCAGCTGCTGGTTGATCCTAACCTACCCAACCCAGTTGGACTTTCTAGAGTTGTCCTGCTATGCTGATCTTTCTAAGGGATCATTTTAACCTACTGCTCCCTTGCTCAAGAATCTTCAGTAGATCCTTATTGTCCCCTGCAAGTTCAAGTTTACTTTGCTCTGTTGCAGTGATGTCTCTTACCTCATTAAGAAAGGTTTGATCAAGAGTTGTCAAAGCTTCAGAGAGGCAGAGGAAAATGAGATCATAGAAAGGCCTGTGGATTTAGTGACAAAGAGATCAGAGAGCAATATTCAAGATAGCAGTTTCTAAAAATAAAAAAATTTTTTAAATAGCTGGAGGCAAAACCAGACTTATATTTAGGCCAGATTGTTTAGCACTTAAATGCTCTTTGCTTTTATGTGAGCTTTAGCTTTGTGATCCCACAGCCTGGATTCCACTCTTAAACATGACACTTACTACTTTGGACAAGTTACCTAAGCTTGCTATGCCTCAGCTGCCTCATCTGTAAAATGGGGATAATGTAATAATGTCTAAGAGGCACCATTGGGAAGACTGAGTAAGCCACACGGAAGTACTCTGTAAGGGTTGAGGTCATTGTCTCTTTGCACTAAGCTATTCTTTATGTTTACCAAAGCCTGAATCATTTTTATCTTTCAAATGTTTTCTTCCACCAAATATCCATAAATCTCTGAAAAGAACATTTTGAAAGAGTAAAGCAAGATAAACAGTTGTTCAATTTAGTTTTTTCAACTTAAAAACTATAGGAACACTAGGCTAAGAGAGAAACACAATTTAATAGAAATCCTAAAATTATAAGCTTTAAAAGAATTAGTGGTATATCGATCTTCCAAGGCATCATTTGTTCAGTGTTATGCAATAGTGAGGAATTTTTTTCTGAAATAGCTACCCAGCTCATTTTGAAACGCAAATGAGAGTGTGATGAAGACCCCAGTTCACACGAGCAAATGCTCTCTTTCAGGACCCTCAGATACTGCCTCAGCTGTGGAGATGGAACTTTTTAGATCACAGTGAAGATTCTCAAAGTTTATTGTCTAAAACTCCATTTGCATTCAGCCATGATCCATGTTTCCATGAGATCATCTTTCATCAGATCACATTATTTATGATATCCACTTTCAGAAGAAATGGATTCAGAATCATTCCTTGGCCACATCAAGGCCTTCAGTGGAATGGCAGAGTCAAGGCATCTGGCCTCACTCTTCTTCCTTAGAATTAGAATTAGAAAAGAAAGCATACCTAAAAATTGAGACCAGTCCAACTCCTAGTAAGTGCAGTCAGATTGACTTCATGAAGGGTGGAGGCTGGAAACAGAGCTTTGCCTCTGCAGAGTTCAAGTACCTCAGAGTCTGCCTGACAGAGGCTGTTCATTCTGAGGAGATAAACTGTTGGCCTGTGGAGTAGCCAGGTAGGAAGGTGAACTCCAAGGCATCCCTGAGCCCTGTGAAAGGACACAGAACTGAATGAGGAAATTAAAAAAACATGTCACCTGTGCTGACAGGCAGGCAATTGGTCTTGCAGCTAAAGGGAAGTAGGTGCTGAATCCCTCCTGGTTGATCATCATGGCTGGCCAAACCTATTTCCTTTCAAGATTGGATAAAAAAGCAAGGGGCAGAGAGAAAACCAAGCTGATGGTTGACCCAGCTCACTTCCCTGGTCTCTCTGCCATATTGTCCTTTAAAAATAGAGTTCACCCATAAGTAATGGTCCACATAAAACAATGCATGATCACATAAAAAGATGAATAATGATGTAAAAGGAGTTTGTGTGGAACTCAGATATAACTTTTACAATAAATATATTGCAAGAAAAATAAATGAGAGGAACATGACAAAATGCAGACTAACATTCCAGAATGTTATGCCATAATATAGATACAAATTATAGAGAAACATTTTTCCATTCAAAAAGGTACTAAGACGGCTTCTCTGAAATAATAATCCAAAGAACTGTGCTGGCTTAAGTAAAAGACAATTAAACTACTGAAAGTGATTTTTTTAACCTGCAGAATTCTAGAAAGAAATAAAAGATACAAAAAGTTATTGTAAAAGTAAAAATTAATATTAGAAGAAGTAGAAAAGGAGACACTGCTTGAAATAGGGCAGGAACAAACAAAAGATATTTGAAAAAATGGAAAATAAATAGAAAATAACCAAATATTTAAAATGATTAGGGAGGAAAGGTTAGATATGACTTTTTATGAATGATGTCCCTCATAGAATAAACAGAGCAAATATTTAGATATAATAAATAAAGTGTTCTTCTTCAAGTAAATAAGACCTAAATCAATAATTTGAAATGGGTCCGGCCTGTAATCCCAGCACTTTGGGAGGCCGAGGCAAGTAGATTGCCTGAACCCACGTGTTCGAGACCCACCCAGGCAAGTTGGCGAGACCTGGTCTCAACAATAAATAAAAAAAATTAGCTGGTAGTGGAAGTGCGCACCTGTAGTTCTGGCTACTTGGAAGGCTGAGGCGGAAGGATCACCGGAGCACAGCAGGTTGAGGCTGCGGTGGCCGGGAGCATGCCACCACTCTCCACTCTAGGTGACAGAGTGAAACTCCAACTCAAAAAAACCCCCCAAAACAAAAACAAACAAACAAAAATAGTGACAGAGTGAAACTCCAACTCAAAACAAAAACAAAAACAAACAAACAAACAAAAAACAAGAAATGGGACCCCAGCTGTTTCAAGAACAACAGTAAATAATAAGCAAAATCAAAACTGAAATGTGGCTTAGTAAAGTGGACTTCAGAGGTAGAGTAAGAATCTGGATCTAAAAAAAAAATCAGTTATAAGAAGACAAATTAAAGTTTAGTTTCAGACGTTTTCAGAGCAATATTGAATGCTAGAAGATGGTTAAAAAAAAAAAATATTGTCAAGTTCTTGGAAAATGTGTGGCCCAAGAATTTTCTACCTAGTCAAATATTAACATTGTTTAATATTTCCAAGCATGAAAGAACTCCTGAGAAAAAGAACTTATGTGTTCTTTCTTTAAAAATAAAAAGGTTGGAGATGCCAATCAAGAGATAAACAGAGTAATCATGGTAGTAATGAAAGTAAGCACTAAATTTACAAATAAAGGAATAAAACCAAGTGACTGGAGGACTTGTGATTCCAGAATAGGATATAGCATAGAAGTAATAATAGTAAAACAAGCCAAAAATGGGAGATAGGAAAAGAGAAGACAGAATAAGCTTGAGTTCCTTATCTTTTGTAGTAATGTCTTAGATTTCCAAACCTGTTATTTAAATAAACCAAGCAATAGTGATGTTAGCATATTATTCAAAAGAATAAAGTAACAGCTACAGGCATTAGTGATAATACAATAAGTCAAAATTGGGTAATGCAATGCAAGATGGAATGAGTACAAGTGTGATAATTTTCTCATCTTTCATTATGACACTTTATAAGAAATTTTAAAATATGATAAAATATTACAAAAAAACCACAAAGGTAACCACGAAAATATTCTAGAACAGACTATAATTTGTATGTGTCTTTAATCCATGTGTGTATAACATTAAAAAGGAAAAATGCAAGTAGAGATAACCCAACTGTGACCAAATATTTCTCTTATATCAAGAAATGCAAATCTATTGGAAGAAAAAGACTCAAAGGTTGTATTGAAAAGTGCAATCCAAAAATATGCTAGACACAGACACAGAAGACTAAAAGCATACCAGGCAGATCCAGCAAAAAGAAATATGTCTCCTGATATTAATATTAGTTGCTATGGTCTAAATGTTTGTGCCCCCAAAAATGCATTTTTAAATCTGACCTCTAAGATGATGATATTAAGAAGTGGAGCTTTTAAGAGATGATTCGATCATGAGGACTCCATCCTCATGAATGGAATTAGTGCCCTTATGAAAGTGACTTGAGGGAAACTTAATGTCCTGCCATGTGAGGACACATAGACTGTACCATTTATAAGAAACAGGCTCTCAAAAGACACCAAATCTGCTGACACCTCAATCTTGGACTTCCTAGCCCTCACAACGTGAGCAATAGATTTCTGTTGTTTACAAATTACCCAGTTTAAGGTGTTTTGTTATAGCAGACCAAATGGACTATGACATTAGTTCAAGGTACATTAGAGACAAAAACATTAAATATAAGGAAGAACAATTTATAATCAAGAGGATAGAATACATAAGGAAGCTCCAATTACACAAATCTTCATGTATCAAATATCAAAGCAAAAGCTACTAGAAATATAAAGAAAACTAAGAAGGAACTTACTGGTAAGAGACTTTAATTCATTTCTCTCATCCCATGATACTAAGAAAAAAAAGCAAGAATAAACTGGGTCTATATAACATAATAAAATGGATCTACCCAATAGATTTACATACATCTATTTTTCTAATTATATTACCAACATGAAAATATATTTCTTTTTAAACCATGAGATATTAAGAAGACTGTAACAAAGGAATCCTCAATAGATCATACAAGTTGAAAAGATGCCAAACATATTCTCTGAGATTAATGGGGAGGGGGGGAAGCCCTATATGTTAACAACAAAAATAGACAACAAAAAGTTCTACCATCCAGAAATTAAAAAGTCAAAAACAAAGAGCGGAATTTCCCATAGAAAAAGCACGGAAGGAAAGCATTACTTATCTCATGCCAGTGAGGTGTCACATCCCTTGCCAGGCTGATTACTTCATTTTCTAAGCTGTTCCTGTCCTCACCAAAAAAAAATTTAAAAAGGCAAAATGAAATTTACTTTTTTAACATGCTTTATCTAAACCGAGTCTATCCCAATAAACATTTACAACTGCTCTGCTGTGTTCATCCAAATTCCTTATGTAGATTTATTAAATGTATTCAGGATATAATTGCATTTTCCATGTATGATTAGATAATAAACTACTTAACATTTTTAAAATTTGAATTTCTGCCTTGGTTTCAAATAAACAGACATTTCCTCGTGTGTTCACATACTACAAGGAGTCAACTGGAGCAGTCTGACTTTGTGGCAGATGAGGTGAGGCTGTCATCCCCAAGGTGGCACTGCCATTGTTCTGTCTTTGGAACCTGAGGACAGAGCTCCTTCGTGAGCCTGCCAATGTTCTCGTTTGCACTTGGCCTGCCTTAGCTGTGTGCTGATGAAATTTCTGCCCTCCCTTCCATGCCCTGCAGCTGCAAGGACATACTTTTCACCTCTAAGTATGTCTGCTCTGCCCACACCTGAGACCTCGAGGCCATGGGTACCTAGAAAATACCCAACAACCCACTCCCATCTTTGGGCTGGATATATCACACCTGGCTATGCTTTTCTGATTCATTCAAGACCTTGCCAGCTCACTTCCCTGGAAGGGGCTCTTGTAAACTGTGGACAGATAGAAAAAAGAATAAAATCGTGTCCTTTAAAGCAACCTGAATGTAGCTGGAGACCATTATTCTAAGTGAATTGTCACAGAAACAAAACACGGAATACTGCATATTCTCACTCATAGGTGGGTGCTAAACATTGGGCACACGGGCGCAAGGATGGGAACAACAGACACTGGGCACTGCTGAAGGAGAAAGTGGGGATAAGGGATACAAAACCACCCATTGGGTACCATGCTTACCACTGGACAGGCAGGGCATGGGCGCATCAGAAGCCCAAGCCTCTCCTTCACACAATATATTAGCATAACAAATCCTCACATGTACCCTATGATTCTAAAAATTAAAAAAAAAAAAAATTGTGGATAGAGCTAAAGCCTAACCATGACCCAGGGACTTTGCTCGAACAATTTTCTTCTTAATAATTATCCTTTCCTTGTGCAACCTTGTTTGTGCATGTGCTACTCTGGTTTTTAAAATTATCTTTCACCTTCATTTACATGTAAATAGAAGTTAAGAAAATATCATTTGATTGAGAAAAAAATCAAGTCAGCACACGACCATTGAAAACCCACCTCATTTCTGTATAATGTGCTTGATCCCTATTTCTTTTTCAAAAAAACTGGAGTGGGGGAAGGGAGTGAAGTGTATTCGCTGATACAATTTACTGTGCTCACCACAATACTTGAAACAGTCATCAACATTCTGGGGAAACTATTTTCAGCAAAAGCATCCTGGTGCAATATTATGTGTGATAATAATGAGGGTCTCCTTTTTTTTAATAACTTTGTTTTATTATAAAGGTGAGGTACAAGTCAGGGTTAGGTACATAAGTAATCTATGTGCATATGAAGTTTGGGCCTCCAACTGGTCCTCACTTCCCCTGTTTTAGAACCAGGTACACTTTGTGTTGTTACATGCCTCCCCTCTCTCCCCTGGCAGTGTCTCATGACGAGGGTCTACTTTCTTTTAAAACAATGAACCTTGAATTTTTCTTAGCATATTATGGGCAGCATCAATACAAATTCATTCACATATGTCAAGCATTAACTTTCAAAAGGCAGTCACTATAGGACTGAATTCATCAATTCCCTTGTACTTGTTTGAATGGTTCACAGAACAAGAATTCTTTGATCTAGTCCTCCTTTAAGAATGTCACAAACATGGGGAGCTCACTGCAGCCATCAACCTCAGATAACTCCACTGAATACTTATGTTGAGAGGGCTAGTGGAGGTCACGTCATTTTCTCAGGGACCTACAGAGAATTCTTTTCTGAATCTGCTTCCAATACTGTTTTTTGAAAATCCCTGTCAATGCATGAGTTTTCACCAATTTTTCAACAATCGTATGAAACTTCTTTCCCTTTCCCCACAAACATGCAATAGGACAAAAAACAACAAACCTGGGCTTCTCAGGTGTCAAACCCAAATATTTCAAGCCATTTCTAGAAATAGTTCTGTGTCCAGCTGTGTAGGCTTATTGTTGGAAAGTTGGGCAGCTTTGATGGCTTCAACTACAATGAAATGAAATACATCAAATATGTGAAGTCCATGAGTTCATGATACTAACAAACAAAACAAAAACAACTAAGAAGTTACCACTGGAGGAAACCAATTCTATTTTGAAAATCAATTACTCATCTAGTCTTTTAAAAATAGATAGCACTATTAGGTATTCACATTGTATATGAGGAGAAATTTATTTTATTGAAGTACTCTTCTAGTACATGAAGAAGAAATATAATATTAGAGTATCTACCAGAAGATAATAAACATTACCAAAAGTTAATTTTTGAGGAAAAAGGATTTTTTAAAAAAATAACCTTTACCAACTTGGGCTATCTGGGAGAATAAAGAAAAGACCATACTCCACAGTGGGTTATACCACTTAGTATAGTTTATGTCTATTTTTTGGCCTATATTATATAGGTTAAAAATTAATAATGAGCCGGGCTCAGTGGCTCAGTCTGTAATCTCGCGCTTTGGGAGGCTGAGGTGAGTGGATTGCCTGAGCCTGCAGGTTCCAGACCCACCTGGGCAACTTGGAGAGACCTCATCTCTACAATAAATCAAAAAATTAGCCTGGTGTGGTAGCGCACGCCTGTAATTCCGGCTACTCAGAAGGCTGAGGCGGAAGGATCGCTGGAGCCCAGCAGGTCGAGGCTGCAGTGGCCGGGAGCAGCCACTGCACTCCAGTCTGGGTGACAGAGTGAGACTCCAACTTAAAAAAAAAAAAAATTAATAATGAAAAAAAAGAATATCACTATTTGGCAGTCCCCAATGAATGTAGGCACTGAACATAAGCAGCTATTAATTTCACCAAAAGAGAGACAGTCAAATTTTATGTACTACCTATTGTAAGAACTAACACTATTTAATTTATGAAAATTCTTGTGCTCGTTTCGGCAGCACTTCTACTAAAATTGGAACAATAAAAGTTAACATGGCTCCCGCACAAGGAAGAATTCTTGTTTAAACCCCTGCCCCACCACCAAAAAAAAGCACACACACACAAAATCCCACACTGAATCTACATCTGACCAAACCTCTAGGATCTAAACATAGGAAACCCAAAGGACAGAGGAGCATGTTAAACACCCAGGGATATAATCAGCAAAACACAGACTATGGGAAGCACTGCAGGACAAATAAGCAGTTTTCTTCAGCCAATGACTGCATGGGAAAAAGATAAAGGCAGAATGTATAAATTAAAAGATACTTAAAAGAGACATCAACCAACTGCAATATGTGGACATTATTTGGAAAATATTTCCAAGTATTAAAAAAGAGACAATTGGAGATAACTGTTTATTTAAACACTAACAGCATATCTTGTTAAACTTATTTTTAATGTTTTAAGTGTGATAATGGTGTTGTAATTTTATTGATTTACCTATTTTACTTTATTATAGAGATAGGGGGAAACAATTCAGGATTAGATACATAAGCAGGCTTTGTGCAGGTGAAGTTTGAGCATTCTACTGGTCCTCACTTCTGAGGCACTCTTTGTGTTGTTACATCTCCCCCTCCTTCCCCTGGCAGTGTCCTGCAACTGTGGATCTCTCCCTTGGGTGATTGTGATTAATGAATTTTATTAGATTGGGGCTTTTTTTTTTTTTTTTTGAGTCAGAGTCTCACTCCATCGCCCAGGCTGGAGTGCAGTGGCATGCTCACGGCCACCGCAGCCTCAACCTGCTGTGCTTAGCTATTCTTCCGCCTCAGCCTTCCAAGTAACTGGAGCCACAGGTGTGTGTTACCATGGCTGGCTTATTTTTTGATTTATTGTAGATACCAGGTCTCACCACGTTGCCCGGGCTGATCTCGGACCCCCAAGCTCAGGCAGTCCTCTTGCCTCACCTTCCCAAAGCGCTGGGATTTCAGACTGAGCCACTGCACCCAGCCTGTTTTAAAAGAATCATTATCTTTTGAAGATGCATACTAAAATGTTATGAATGAAACGATATGATATGCTGTCTGGGATAGGCATCAAAATAATCGAGGGTAGGGTGGGGAGTAGGTTACAACATATGTAAGGCAACATTGGCTGAGTTAATCATCATTGAAGTTGGGTGATAGGTATGTGGGGATCTGTACTACTGTGGCCATTCATAGCTTTAAAATTCATCATAGAAGAGGAAGAATGAAATGATGTTTTTAATATCACATGGCTAGAAAACGAGTGAGCCAGCATTTAAACAAAGACAATTTTAATCTAGAATTGATTTTCTTAAGTATTAAACTACCTCAAAAAAACCTTGAGATGTGAGTATTAAACAATGACAGAAGAATTGAACAAAAGCAACTTGCCAATACTAGTTATTTCAGAGTTAAAAAATTACGAATGGACACTGTGAATTGAATTTTAGAAAACTAAGCTTTTCTTCATGCTCTGGTTGAACTGCTTTTTTATGTAATTGTTTGCCATCTCTCTCTCCAAGGAAAGGTATCTTACTTCCCTACAGGGTGCATACATCCTTGGTTTAAAAAAAAAAAAACTCTCTCACAAGACAGTGATAAACTATTTTCAAAGGAAAGACTCAAAGGAAGTCTTTCCCAATCCTTTATTTTGCCTAAAAGATGAAATTAATCTCTGTTATTTTATGGCTCTATCATTCACTTAACAATTTCGCAAGTCAATTCAGAGTCAATTTGTTGACTTTCATTCCTGTTTCTTGGTGGAATCTTATAAGAATTCTGGGTGCTCAAGCCAGCAGGGAATGGGGAAGCTTCGAGAAAGAGGTGTCTGGTCTTTGTTCACCATCTATGTATGAGGCGTCTGCTACTGTACCCTTAGCCATATTGGTGCCCAGATATTGACAGATATACTCAGGTAAGAGCTCTGCTTTCCTGTCTAATCTCTGATCAGATGTCCAGTGGGATCATTCTCCATCCTCTTAACCCCATGGTGAGGATTCTTTAGGCCCGTCACCTTTTGAGAAAACACAGCTCTCTTTGATGTTTCTCTTTATCACTGAAGTTGTCTCCGGCTCATTTAGCCAAACCCACTGAACTGCTCAGTCTTGTCTATTATTGTTTGATCCAGCCTGGGTGAGGAAGAGATCTACGCACTTCTTGCTTTCCAGGTTGCACTCAAGAAACAAAACATGGGTCTCCTCCATTCTCACCAAACTTGTTCTTCCCCTCAAGGATTTTGACACTAGAAAGAGAGGGTACAATACCTTCATGCTCCCTTAGTGTTGCTTTCCTTTTACTCTCTCTTTCCCTCCAAGCTCAATAAATTTTTACCTGGTAACCAGTGGGCAGAAAACTCAGTCTGTCTTATCACATTATCTTCCAAGTCTCTTGTCTCACATCTAGGCCTCAGATTTTGAAGCTCAAAAGCTAAGAATTCACATCTCATTTTTGTTCTCTATGATCAGCTGTGACTTCCCTGTAGGCAACATATTCTCTGTATCTAGCTGGCTATATAAGGGTCATGAGTTAATAGGGGATATGCAAAAAAACCCCACTATAGCTATGGATCCATTAAAACACTATCATGTCACAGGAAGATTGTAATTGTACCAGGTGGGCTGCAGCAGAAGTCCATAAAACCTGAAAGTTTTCTTTTACATCGCTACTATTGAAGGAAAGTGATTTCAATTGGTTCTTTCCAGCATACTTCATTTTCTTTTTAAGTGAAACTAAGCCTCTTGGTCTAATTACAGCTGATTGGACCAAGGAAAAATTTATCAGACTTAAGCCACTACATGAGGGACATTGCCTCTGAGATAGCGAAAGGTATTTGCCCAACAAGGGTGCTTCTTCCTGGATGAGTACAAACAAGTCCAACTAGATCCTTTCTTTTATGACTAAGAATTGCTAGAAGAACAAAAAGAAGGCTGTTTCTTAGCACTCAGCCATCCCAAAGAACGCTGAGCAATTTGTTGGTACTGTAATTCCCACTGTATATTGCAGCATTGGGAATTGGGAGATACAGAGATGATCATACAGCTTTTGGGGTTAACTCCATGACTACCTCATGCTATCATACATTTTTGCATGGAATCTCCATTACTTAGGTAATCTAGTATGCATCTCCCAGAGTCTATAAGAAACTGATGAGCTTCATAATACCTACCCCATAGTATTTGGGGGACTTAATGAGATAAAGTTTATGAACATCCTACCATGATGTCTGGGGCATAATAAGTAGCAGGCTGATGCATTCAAAATTTCTTGTTGGTTGGTATTACTGATTGACTCATTGATCTATTGCTACTGTGGATTTTCGGTTGAATCAAAGGCATTAAAATATTTTCACTATATTCAGGGATCCTCAAAAGGCTTAACAATCATTATTTAGTTTAATTATGATTAAACATTTATTAAGGAGCCACTGTTTATTTGCCATATTACTAGGACTCAGTGGCAAAAAGGTTTTGCTTTTTTTTTCTCTCTTGAAGTTGTACATTCTCTTAAGATAGAGAAAACAAGAAAGAGCCTCTAATCCTCTTCTGAAAATTTCCCAATCACTTGCAACAGATAATTTTTGTTGCTTCTTAAATTGAGAAAAGAAAAAAAGGAATTATATAATATGTTAAACATTATCACAGAGCTGGTGGCCCTCTGGAACTCTTGGCCATCTCTGAAGTACCCTCTCTAGAAGGTGGGAGAGTTTCTGATGACAAGATACATTAATAATCTATTGCAACATAACAAATAACATTTAAATTTTACAGTTTAAAAAAAACCAAACCTACATTAACTTATAATTTTGAGGGTCAGGAATCCAAGAACCCATTAGCTGGGTGGTTCTGACTCAAGATCTGAGGAAGTTGCAGTCAAGCTGTTGGTCAAGGCTTCAGACTTGTTTTTCCCAGACTGAGTGACGCAAGAGTGAGCGAGAGTCAGAGTGACCCAAGACAGAACAGTAGCTGGTTATAAGCTAATCTTGGAAGTATCATCCCATCTCTTCTGTTATATTCTTTTTGTTAGAGTGGAATCATGAAATTCAGTTCGACTCAAGGGAAATTACACAAGAACATGAATACCAAGGAGTGAGGTCTCTACCATCTTGGAGACTCCCAACAACACAAGATATACCCAACACTGCCCAGGCAAATAAATGGCTGGGTCTGAGACACTTGCTCTATTACTGGGTTGCTTGGGAGTTTTCTGACTACACAGAGAAGAACAGTATATTTTCAAAGAAAGAACTTACAATGGAAGTAGATCTAGCATTACATTGCTATAGTCAGTCCAACACAGATAATAAATATGGAAGGCTAGAAAGGGGGCTTGACTTATGTCCATGTGCAGAGAGGCTCTAGGCTGCTTAAAATCACTGACCATTCAGCAACTGGTGCTGTTTCCAGAGATTTTTGTGTAGAAAACAGCTGTACTCCAAAGGATAATGGGTAGGGCTGTCCTTAGAGATTATCCAGGTTTTCATGTCTCTTACGACTTTCTCACAGAGGCAGCTGTCAGAGAAAATATTCAAAGGACCTGCCTCACACTGTGGTCAGCCCCCTCTGCATCCACTGGGAATTTTTTAGTAAATTTATGATAATAATTATCTTCTTTAACTTTGTGGTCTTCTCAAAATATCTCTACAATAGTACTTATATTTATTGTAAGACCACTAACAAAAGAAACTTTGAGAGTAATGCTGCTTCTGCCTTCTGAGATCTTTGATTCCATGACCAGACCAACAATACACAGGAAAGAAATACTCATGCCTGGTACTATGTAGGGTTAATGGGCAGAAAGTCTGCATTATTTATAAGGGCCGTGGGAAGGAATGGATGGAGAAGGGTTTCTGTCAGGAAACCCATAGGGGAACAGGCATTCCCACACGTTGCTGGTCGGAGGGAACATTTTTACAACCTCTATGGAGGTCAATTTGGTAATATATATCAAAATTACAACATGCTTATACCCTTTGACCCCAACATTCCACTTGTAGCAGTTTATCTTCAAAATACATTTTCACACATGTGAAATGCTGCATATACAAGGTTGTCAATGTGACACTCTTTGTAGTGGCAAAAGATTGGGGATAATAGAAATATTCATTAATGGAGGAATGGTACAAAAAATTATGGCTTATCCTCACAATTTGACTTTAGATAGCTGTCAAATGTCTGACACTGTCCACACAGAAACCTGCACATGAGTGGTTATTAGTGATAATTGCCTCAACTTGGAAGAACCAAAATTTCCTTCAGTAGGTGAAGAAACAAATAAACTGTGATATGTCCAGATGATATTTATTTCTTATTAAAATAAATGAACTATCAAGATATGTAGGAACTTTAAATGCATATTATGAGTGGAAAAAAATAATCTACAAAGAATACATACTGTAGGACTTCAATGATAAGACATTCTGGAAAAGACAAAACTGTGGAAAAAAGTAAAAAGATCAGTAATTGTCAGAGGTTGAGGGGGAGGGAGGGATGAATAGGTGGAGCACAGAGGATTTTTAGGGCAGTGAAACTGTTCTGTATGACACTTTAATGGTGGACACGCATCCCTATGCATTAGTCCAAACCTTTGAATGAACAATACCAAGAGAGAACCCCGATGTAAACTATGGGCTGTGGGTGATAATCGCATGTCAGTCTAGGTTCACTGATTCTAAATACTATTGTGGTGGGGAATGTTGGTGGTGGGGGAGTCTGGTGGTGGGGGAGGTGTGGCAGTAAGGTACAAATGAGAACTTAGTCTACCTTTCTTTCAATTTTGTTGTGAACCTAAAACTGCTCTAAAAAATAAAAGTCTCTAATAAAAAAGAATAAGGAAACTCTTTGTGTAGTAATATGGGACATCTCTGAGATAGGTTGCTAAGTAATGAAAGGAAGGTCTTTCCTAAAAGATTATTCAGTGGAAAGAGAGTTGTGCAAAACAGTATGCCCACCTTGTTAAAGTAACTCAGTAGTATGAGGAGGTGTTTGTGTAAGTTGCCACTTGGGCTAATTTCCCTTTCTTAATATGCTGAAGCATCTGGTGGGGGTGGGGAAGACTGCACTCATTATATAACTGATCTTATTTCTGAAATGTTGTTTGGCTTCCAGGAATGTCAGCGGCACCATAGAGTAAGGAGTACAGATGTCACAACTCCAGAGGGCTTCTGTGGGTTGCTCAGAATCAGGTTGCAGACCCACAGTATAACTAAATTGCCCAGTTTATCTTGACTCAAAAGCAAACAGTTCATGAATCATAGTATAACCCCCTCTCACCCTGTCTCCCTATTGCCTGCTTGCAAGGAAAGTTACATATTTATTTATTGAACAAAACAAAACTCCTGCTTCCAACTAGTGGGATAGAAGGTCAAATTGCCAATCCATGATGTAATCAAAGGGATAATGGTAAATAACTCTGAGGTCATGTCTATGGTACAGCACTATTTGAAAGAACAGTGGAGTTTAAGCAGTGAGAGTGCCTTTGATGACACTGAAATGGAAAGAATGTGAGTACTTTGGCAAAATTCATGGTATAGGGACTGCTTTTGGACATCACTTCAGAGGGTCAAGCAGGCCTGAAGTTGGTGGGAACTCAAATCTGGTGCCCTTTAAAAAAAATAAAAAGAAAAAAGAAGGGAGGTAAAAGAATGGATCCGTTGTTTCTGGAAGACATAAACAGAAATTGTCAAATTCTGGACCTTTGTTTTAGGAAAGAAATTATAAGAAGTTGAAGTGACCTCACCCAGGAGGCAAAAAGCATATTTCCACTGGCTCTTGTGCCCCTAAAAATTCTTTCTAGATGCCTGACTTCATGGAAGGGGCGAAGAGGCGCCAAAGAGGAAAGCAGGAAGGAAGTGTAGGGAGTAAAAAGCAGCAGACAGTCTTGGGGAAAAGTGCTTCATATTTCCTCTGAAGAAATCATGTTATTTCAGTTCTCACAGAAATTTTATCAGAGAAACCTTTTCTCTGAGGCAATATATACAACTTTTAGTGGCATGTAATTCCACACCTGCTGCCATTCTAACCAGGGTAATGAAGGCGATGCTTACTATCTACTGAGTGACCTGTGCCAGGTGCTGAGTTGCAAAGATGGAAGTGACAATCCCAGGCATAGGACCTAACAGTGAGTCCCCTGTGAAATATGGTTTCTCTGAACATGTCCAAGCTGGTCAGAGGTGAGTCTGCCAGGGCTTCGTCTGTTCAAGGCCAGGACCAGCCACTTGGGATATGCTGACTGAATGCACTGGGGCCAACCAGGGGCTAAAGTAGCCAGGTGCCTGGCCTTGAACCAGACAGTCTGGTATTTAAGCTTATTTCCCCTGGAAGAAAAATAAGACAGTACTGGTCATGTTAATGTTGAGTGTTTTTAAATAAGTCAGCTTTATTTTTATCATGTTATAAGATACAGGAGCCTAAGAACTCTCTTTGATTCTTCAGGTATGTGTTATGTGTTTCTGTATCAATTTGATGCCTTCATGCCAAGAGGCCTGTATGTTAACTTTTATGGACCTTACACACTTTTACCTTTGTAGTCACCTTTAAAAATTAAATTCAAAAACACTTTTAAAATTTATTTTAAAAATTATATTTATGACTGCATTGGTATAAAAATGAATGTATTAATACTATATATAAAACATTTTCTTTGGGAGGGAAGGCCAAGATGGCCGACTGGTGACATCAGATGATTGCTGCTCTTAGTAAAGAAATCTAAAAGCAGAAGTGAGCCTGGTACTTTGAGAGTTTCCCTGAAAACCTGAGCTGAGATTTATCAGACAGTTACCTGGGGGCATAAAGAATGGACAGCTCCAAGCCAAACCACCCCAGAAGTGACTCTGGCACAAGATCAGGAGAATACTCTTGGAGAGGGAAGAGATGGACCAGAGGAGGGAGGTCAGGCAAGAAAACAACACAAACTGCCATCCTAATAATAGTAACTTTATCTAATAAAAATTAACAAAACAAAAAAGCAAAAGAAAAGAAACTATCTTCACAGGTGAGGAAGAACCAGAGAAAAAATACTGGCAATCCCCAAAGCCTTAATTATTTGATATCCACAAAGGGGCTTCTCAGATTCTAAGCAATGGAACCCATCCAGAATGGCCTGTCTCTGATGACAGACATAGAATTCAGAAGATGGATGGCAAAAAGATTCAAAGATTCACAAGAAAGCAGACATTCGAATCAACCAGGCCATGAAAACAGTGCAAGAAGTGAAAACTGACCTGGCCATTCTAAGAAAGAACCAAATTGAACTTATGGAAATTAATAGTTCTATTCTGGAATTTCAAAACACAATAGCAAGCCTTAGCAGCAGAATCGATCAGGCAGAGGAAATAATCTCAAAGCTTGAGGATCAAATTATTGAATTAGCCTAGTCTGACAAAAATAAGGAGAAAGAATTAGGAAAAGTAGCAAAACCTATAAGAGTTCTGAGATTATGTAAAGAGACTAAATCTACAGCTGATTGCCATCCTTGAGAGAGATGGGGAAACTGAGGGCATCTTGGAAGAAGCCTTCCAAAATGTCATTCAAGAAAATATCCCCTATCTCATTAGAGAGGTATTCATGCATACTCGAGAGATTCAGTCAGATTATTATGTGATTTGGGGATAGTCTTCCTGTGAGGTATTACACAAGAAGACTATCCCCAAATCACATAATAATCTGACTTACCAAGGTGACCATGAAAGAAAAAATCCTAAAGGCAGCCAGAGAAAAGGAACAGACAACTTACCAAAGAAGGCCCATCAGAATTGTAGCAGCCCTTTCAGCAAAACAAAACAAAACACAAAACAAAACCTTACAAGCCAGGAGGGACTGGGGACCCATCTTTAACATTCTTAAAGAAAGCAATTCCAGTCAAGAATTTCCTATCCTGACAAAGTTTTTATTATTGATTAATGATGGGTAATTAAAATTCTTCCCAGATATGCAGTCCCTAAAAAAATATGCCACTTCCAGACCAACTTGTCAGGAGATGCTTAAGAAGGTTCTAAGCACAGAAATGAAAGAATGGTATGACCCCACTGCAAAAGCATGGGTAAACACAGAGTTTACAAACCAAATAAATCAACCACAAAGCCTAAAATGCAAAGTAACCTCTTAATAGCAATACGAGAAGAACAAGCTCCAACATATCAATAATAAACTTAAATGTGAATGGACTGAATGCACTTTCAAAAGGCACAGAGTGGCAAATTGGAAAGAAGCATGATCCATCCTTCTACTGCTGCTTCTGGAAACCCATCCCACTGCAAATGACACCTACAGGCTCAAGGTAAAGGACAGGAGAAAGATTTTCCAGGCAAATGGAAAACAAAAATCAGCAAGTGTAACTGTTCTTATATTAGATTAAAAAAAAAAAAAGACTTTAAACCAATAAAGGGACAGTGAAGAGCACTACACAATGATAAATGGCACACTCCACCAGGAAGAAATATCCATCTTGAATGTATATGGGCCCAACATAGGAAAACTCGGATTTAAAACACAAGTGCTGGGGGATGCTGAGAAGATGGCGATCAGATAGGCAGGTCTGACTGTGAGTGTATCCACAAAAACAAGTGTCCGTAAAGTCTCTCTGCATGAGTAGGTGTGTGCTGGGGGGTGAGTAAAAGTCCATCTGAGGGGAGACTCAGGTTCATGCACTCGGGGCCCCCCTCTGAAGGTGACTGCAAGCCCCCACCACCCTGAGATTGGAGCCACAGACATGCAAGATCATCTGCTATTCATGGGACTCTCCTGAGAAAAGTCTGCCAAATCCAGCTGATTCTCATCACCTGACACATGACCCACACTATCACCTGTTATAGCAAATCAGCTGGAACCCCGGATCTGATCAGTGGAGAGAGAAGACCAGGGAGAACCAGAGAGGATCCCCATCCCTGGTGAAGAAACACTGACTGCAGTCATTTTATCTGTCCCAGGACCAGGCAAAGACCTGCATTGCCCTGCCCAGCTCTGCCCAGCCTCCAACTTGGTACCTAAGGTAATATCAAACTGGGAGAGACAGAAACCCCTCCCCCACGCTGGATCACATGCAGATAGGCCAGATCTGAGTGGCAGACTTGACAGGCAGGAAGCTGGGTGAGTCCAGATCTGATCCACCCTCCTCCCACAGTAGGTCTGGGGCATCAGACCCAAGCTGTGAGCAACCCTATCAGCTTGCACTGAGACCTAGAGATCAGAGATGAAAGGACATTGAACTTACAGGAATGACCTCAGAGTGAGTTTGGTTCCTTGTTTTTGGGGGGCTTTTTTGGTCTGTTTGTTCTGCTCATTTTTGTTTGTCTTTTGTTTTCATTTTTTTCTCTCTTTCTGTTTTCAATAACATTTTCATACTTGCTTTGTTTCTGTTATTTTACTGTTTTTTTTTTCTTTACACTTTCTGTTTGTGTATGGGAGGTATACATCAATAAAGAGGTTTTTGTTGGTTTGTGTATTTGTACAATTGTCTGTTTTAGTTTTATTTTTACTCTTTTCTGTCCTTGTGTGTCTTTTCATTTGTTAGTTGGTATGTCTGTTTGTTTTCCCTCTTACTCTTCTCTCTCTCTACCTTCCTATTGCCCCTCCTTCTTCCTTTTTCCATTCTTTTCCTTTTTCTCACCTCATTTTGCTTTCAGGGAGCAAACCTAAACCCCCACTGCATGGACAGATTGTAAGGCAGTGGGACGTGGGTTGCAGGGTACCCATTCCCCTGTTAGTGGATACTGGGATCTGCAGATAGATTTTGAATCACAGCTCCCCCATCAAGTAAATCTCAAAACTGTGAAAAGTACAGCCCCCAACCCACAATCCAGCTTCAGAATTGAACAAAGTCAGAGGATCCACACAAGGAAGAAGAGGAGATTGAGCAAACAGAAGTAAAAGCAACCCTGACATCCTGAACAACAGAATTAAAGAAGACAGGTTTGGGGGGAAGTGGAGGGGGGGAAGAATCTACACAAATGAAGAAAAACAAAAATAATAACATAGGTCTCACACAGACCCCTGGGGGATCAGACACTGAGAAAATAGACTTCAGTATGCAAGCAATGAGGAGCCCCCAGAATGACTGATCTTAAACTATAAACCCAGATATCAAGACATTAATAGAAAGAATAAATATAATTGAGTAGAAAAAGAGGAAAGAATGAAGGAGTTGACAACTGAGATAAGACAGTAAAGGATATTGTGAATGAAATAAATGACAAACTAATATGCATCGAAAGAAGAATTAGACAAGCAGAAGAAAGAATCTCAGAGCTTGAGGACCCAAATATAGAACTAACCCAAACTGTCAAAAACATAGAAAAGAAGCTTAAAAAGACAGAACAAAATCTTCAAGAGTTGAACGATTATTTCAAGAGGACGAACCTAAGAGTAGATGAACTTCCTGAGGCAGAAAGAGAGACAGAGACCACCCTGGAACAAACATTCCATGAAACTATTCAAGAAAACTTCCCTCATCTCACCAGTGATGTGACCATTCAAACCCAAGAGATTCAGAGAACCCCTGTGAGACAACAAATGAGAAGACCAACTGCTAGACATATAATAGTTCGCCTAAACAAAGTAGTTATAAAAGAAAACATCCTAAAGGCAGCAAAGAAAAAGGTCAGACTACCTACCAGGGAAGACCAATTAAAATAGCAGCAGATTTATCTACAGAAACACTTTAAGGTAGAAGAGCTTGGAGCCCAATCTTCGAAGTTCTCAAAGATAAATAATTTCAACCAAGAATAACCTACCCAACTAAGCTAAAATTCATCAGTGAGGGAGAATTAAAATCTTTCCCAGACATTCAAACCCTAAGATCTTACGCCACCTCTAGACCAGTTCTAAAAGAAACAAGAAAGTATTAAACACAGAAGAAAGGGAAAAAAGAATGACAACATTCTTCAAAAGAGTACAGGAAAAAGATTGAAAACAAACATGAATCAACCCAAAAATCATAAGAAAGACAACAAACAGGAACAACAACAATTCTATAAGAACCTCATGGCAGGGATAAACTCTAACATTTCAATAATTAACCTGAATGTGAATGGACTAAATGAACCACTGAAAAGACATAGAATGGCAAAATGGATAAAATATCATGAGGCAACAATATATTGTCTCCAAGAGACACATCTCACCAGAAAGGACACTCACAGACTCACAGTAAGAGGATGGGAAGCAAAATTTCAGGTGAACAGAACACAAAAGAAAGCAGGAGTTGCAATCTTAATATCACACAAAATACCCTTTAAGCTATCAAAACTTTAAAAAGATACAGAAGGTCACTACATAATGATAAAAGTTTCAATCCATCAACAAGAAATATCCATCCTAAACATATATGCAACCAATATAGGAGCACCAACTTTCATAAAGCAGGTTCTAGGCAAACTTAAAAAAGATATTAACTCTAACACTATCATAACTGGGGACTTTAATACCCCACTCACAACCCTACACAGATCATCAAGACAAAAATCAGCAAGGAGATCCGGAACCTCAGTGTGACTCTTGATCACATGGACTTAATTGATCCTACAGAACACTCCATCCAATGACCACAGAGTATACATTCTACTCATCACCACATGGAACTTACTCTAAGATCAACTACATCCTTGGCCATAAGTCAAACATAAACAAAATTCATAAGATTGAAATGATGCCATGCACCTCTCAGACCACAGTGGAATAAAAATAAATATCAACACCAACAAAGTTCCCCCAAAACCCACAAAGACATGGACACTAAACAACATGATGCTAAGCAACTCCTGGGTCAACATGGAAATCAAAACAGAGATTAAAAGATACCTGGAATGCCACAAATATAGTAGTAAGAGGGGAATTCATATCACTACAAACACAGATGAAGAAAATGGAAAGATCACAAGTTAACAGCCTAACAAATCACCTAAGGGAGTTGGAAAAGCAAGACCACCAAAACCCTAACTTCAGCAGAAGAATCCAGATCACTAAAATCAAAGCCCAAATCTGGGACATAGAAGACAAAAAGATAATACAAAAAAATCAATGAAGCAAAAAGTTGGTTCTGTGAAAGGCTAAACAAGATTGATGGTCCCCTAGCAAGAATGACCAAGAAAAAGAGAGAAAAAGCCCAAATAAACACAATCAGAAACACAAAAGATGAAGTCACAACTGACCCTGAAGAAATACAAAAGATTATAACAGACTACTATGTATACTTGTATGGAAACAAACTTGAAAACCTAAATCAAATGGAGAACTTTCTGACCTCACACAACCTCCCCAGGCTGAAACAAGAAGAAATCGAGACCCTAAACAGACCAATAACAATCCAGGAAATTGACTATGTCATAAGAAAACTACCTACAAAAAAAAGCCCTGGACGAGATGGTTTTCCATCAGAATTCTACAAAACATATAAGGAGGAACCAATCCTATTGAAAGTATTCCAGGCAATTGAGAAAGATGGAACTCTCCCCAAATCATTTTATGAAGCTAACATCACATTGATACCCAAGTCAGATAAAGATCCAACAAATAAAGAGAACTACAGGCCAATATCCTTGATGAACATAGATGATAAATTTCACAAGATCCTAGCAAACTGGGTTCAACAACACATCTCAAAAATCATCTACCACGACCAAGTAGGCTTCATCCCCAGGATGCAAGACTGGTTCACATAAAAGTAATTAAATACATCAACAGACATAAAGACAAAAACCACATGATTACATCATTAGATGCAGAAAAACCTTTTGATAATATCCAGCACCACTTCTTGATAAAAACCCTCGAGCATCTGGGCATAGATGGAACATACCTCAAAATAGTAAGAACCTACTACAAGAAACCCACAGCCAGCATACTGCTAAACAGACAGAAATTGGAAACATTTCCCTGGAAAACCGGAACAACACAAGGATGTCCACTCTCACCCCTTCTGCTCAACATACACTAGGACCTCCTTTTGGAAGTCCTAGCTAGTGTATTCAGAGAAGAGAAGGCAATCAGGTGTATTCAAATAGGAAAAGAGGAAATCAAGTTATCCCTCTTTGCAGATGACATGATTCTATACCTCGAAAACTCAAGAGAATCCGTCAAAAACCTCCCTGCACTGATAAAGGACTTTGACCAGGTCTCAGGGTATAAAATAAATGTGCAAAAGACAATTGGATTTCTATACATCAATAAGAAAGAAACAGAAACCGAAATAAAAAGCACAATTTCATTCACAATAGTCACAAAAAAAGGAAATACCTTGGCATCTTCCTAACCAGAGAGGTAAAAGACCTTTACGATGAAAACTACAAAACACTGCTCACAGAAATCAAAGATGACACAAACAAGTGGAAAAATATTTCATGCTCATGTATTGGAAGAATCAACATTGTTAAGATATCCATTCTGCCTAAGGTAATCTACAGATTTAATGCAATACCCATCAAATTACCAGCAACATTCTTCTCAGACCCAGAAACAACAATACAGGAATTTATATGGAAACATAAACGACCATGAATAGTCAAAACAATACTCAGCAAAAACAAACAAACAAACAAACAAAAACCAAAGCAGGAGGTATCATACTCCCAGACTTTAAACTTTATTATAAGGCTACAATAATCAAAACAGCCTTGTATTAGTACAAGAACAGGCATATAGACCAATGGAATGGAATTGAGAATCCAGAAGCAAAACCTCAATGTCTCAACCAACTCATCTTCAATAAAGCCTCCACCACCAACCACTGGGAAGAGGAGAACCTATTCAGTAAATGATTCTGGGAAAACTGACTGATCACATGCAGAAGATTGAAACAGGACCCCTACCTATCCTCACACACAAAAATCAACTCTAAATCAATCAGAGACCTAAACATAAAACTTCAAACTATAAGAAACTTAGAAAATGCAGGAGATGCCCTCATGGAAATTGGAACTGGCAACCAATTCCTGATCAAAACTCTAAGTGCCCATGCCATAAGAGATAAGATAGACAAGTGGGACCTCATCAAACTGACAAGTTTCTACAAAGCCAAAGAAACCATCAAGAGAGCAGGGAGACAGCTTACAGACTGGGAAAAAATATTTGCCAACAGTATGTCTGAAAAAGGCCTAACATCTAGGATCTATTAGGAATTCAAACATGCTGAAAAGAAAAAAACAAACAGTCCCATTACAAAGTGGGCAAAAGATATGAATAGACAGTTCTTGAAAGAAGACATACGAGCAGGCAACAGATACAGGAAAAAACGTTCAGCCTCACTAGTCATCAAAGAAAAGCAAATTAAAACTACACTGAAATACCACCTAACTCCAATCAGAATGGCCATCATCAATAACTCAGAAAATAACAGATACTGGAGAGGATATGGCAAAAAGGGAACACTTCTACACCGTTGGTGGGAATGTAAACTAATACAGCCTCTGTGGAAAACAGTGTGGCAATTCCTAAAAGTTCTAAAAATCAACCTTCCATATGACCCTGCAATCCCCCTAACTGGGAATATAACTGGAAGAACTTAAATCACTCTAAAAAAGATACCTGCACATGTATGTTTATCGCAGCACTGTACACAATAGCAAGAACATGGAACCAACTGTGCTACCCATCAAAAGAGGACTGGATCGAAAAAATGTGGTACATAAACACAATGGAATATTACACAGCCATATAGAAGAACAGAATCATGAACTTCCCAGCAACCTGGGTGCACTTAGAGTCTCTAATACTGAGTGATCTTTCACAGAAACAAAGTACTGAGTATCACATGTTCTCACTCCTAAGTACACCTTGAACAACTATCATGATACTATAAGCAAAGGATTGACAGTAGCAGGAAACTACAGGGAGTTGGGGATGGGGGTGGGGAGGTGGGATTGGCAATAGTGGGAATCTGCCTGGGGAAGCAGGGGCACATCTCATCAACAAGGGTATCTGCATGATGAATATTTGTATACCTAAACCTGAATTGTGCCCCACGATTTTAAAATAAAAAATTTAAAAGTAAAAAAAAATAAAACTCAAGTGCTAATCAATCTAAGAGGGGACACAGACAGCCATACAATAATTGCTGGAGACTTCAATACCCTTCTAACACCTTTAAAAAGATCATGGAGGCAGAAAACTAACAAAGAAATCTGGAACCTTAATTGACACTGAGGTAATTGAATCTAATAAACATCTACAGAACATTTTACCCAACAACCACAGAATATAAATTCTTCTTATCAGTGCACAGAAAATACTCTAAGATCAACCACATTGTCATATATAAATCAAATCTGAACAAATTATAATTCCAAAAGATTGAAATTATACCAAGCATCTTTACAGACCACAGTAGAATAAAAATAAATATCATCACCAACAGGAATCCCCCAAACCACACAAATATACTGAAATTAAATGACATGCTTCTAAATGACTTTTGGGTTAACACAGAAATCAAGATAGAAAATAAAAAGATTCCTAGAATCAAATGAAAACAAAAACACAACATACCAAAACCTCAGGGACAACATGAAAGTGGTGCTGAGAGAAAAGTTTATAACATTGCACACACACGCACACACACGCTCGCACGTACACACACACACACACAGAAAATAGACAAATCTCAAGTAAACAGTCTAACATCACACTTAAGGGAGCTGGAAAGACAAGAACAATACAATCCCCAAATCAGTAGAAGAATGGAAATTATTAAAATAAATTCAGAACTAAATGAACTAAAGACACAAACACACCACACACACACACACGCGCGCACACACACACACACACACACACACACACACACACATGATCAACAAGTTGAAAAGCTCAATAAGATAAAGAATAAATGAAAAGATAAATAAGATTGACACATCCTTAGCCAGATTAACTGAAAGACAGGAGAGAGAAGAGGGGAGAGGGAAGGCGAGGGAGAGGTAAAGAGAGAGAGAAGGAGAGAATTTGCATAAATATAATTAGAAATTAAAAAGGCAATGTTACAATCAATCCTGAAGAAATACAAGGTTATCAGTTTACTATAAACATCTGTGTGTGAGTTAGCTAGAAATCTAGAAGAAATGGAGAAATTCCATGCAGCATTCAACCTCCCAAGATTGAAACAGGAAGAGATTGAAACCCTAAACAGACCAATAACAATCTAAAAAATTGCCTCAGTAATAAGAAAACTCCCTGCCCCTCTTCCTCCCCTCCAAAGAAAAAAAAAAATTCCTGGGTCAGTTAAACCCTATAAAACATGCAAGGAAGAGCTGATACCAAAACTATTGAAAGTATTTCAAGTAATGGAGAAGGATGGTATCTTCCATATCTCATTCTATGAATCCAGTATCATCCTGATACCCCAAAATGCCAAAGACCCAATCAGGAAAGAAAAGTTCAGGCCAATTTCCCTGATGAACATAAATATAAAAATTCTCAACAAGATACTAGCGAATCACATCAAACAGTGCATTACAGGGACCTCTCATCATGACCAGGTGGCCTCCATTCCCAGGATGTAAGGCTGGTTCAACATTCACAAACCATTAAGTGCAAGTCACCACATAAACAGATGTAAAACAAAGAACCACATGATTATCTCAATAGATGCAGAAAAAGCATTTGCTAAAATCCAACTTTTCTTCTTGATAGAAGCCCTCAGAACACCTAGGCATAGAAGGAACATTCCTCAAAATAATATGAGCCATGTATGACAAACATGCAGCCAACATCATAGAAGTTGGAATCATTCTTTCTAAGAATTGGAACAAAATAAGGATGTCCACTCTTACCACTCCTACTTAACATAGTACTGGAAGTCCTGGCCAGAACAGTCAGGCAAAATAAAGAAATCAGGAGTATTCAAATAAAAAAAGAGGAAGTTATATCATACCTCTTAACAGATGATATGATTTTATACATAAAAATCCCTAGAGAATCTGCCAAAAACCTTCTTGCATTAATAAATGATTTTGGTGAAGTCTCAGGAAACAACATCAATGTGCAAAAATCAGTTGCATTTCTATACACCAACAGCAAGCAGACTGAGAACCAAATAAAAAACACAATACAATTCACACTAGCCACACACAAAAAAAATTAAAATAAAATAGCTTGGCATTCATCTAACCAAAGAGTTGAGAGATTTTTACAATGAGAACTATAAAATTCTGTTCAAAGAAATCAAAGATATCACAAACAAAGGGAAGAACATCCCATGATCATGAACTGAAATATTACCAAGATGTCCATTCTACCCCAAACAATCTATAGCCTCCACGCAATCCCTATCAAACTACCAGCATCATTTTTATATACCTAGAAAAGACAATACTGAGATTTAGATGGAAGCAAAAAGAGCCAAACAGCTAGACATCCTCAACAAAAAGAACAAAGTTATAGACATCACACTTCTAGACCTCAAACTTTATTAAAAGTTTACAGTAACCAAGACAGCATGGTACTGGTACAAAAATCGACACATAGACCACTGAAATAGGACAAATAACCTGGAAATAAAACCACAGACCTTCAACCAACTCATCTGATAATGAAAACAAACATTGGACAAAGGAAACCATATTTAGCAAATGGTGCTGGGAAAACTGGCTATACCACATGCAGAAGAATGAAATTAGACTCCTATCTATCATCAAATACAAAAATTAGCCGGGCTCAGTGGCTCAGCCTGTAATCCCGCACCTTGGGAGGCTGAGGTGAGTGGATTGCCTGAGCGCGCAGGTTCGAGACCCGCCTAGGCAACTTGGTAAGACCTCATCTCTACAATAAATCAAAAATCAGTCGGGTGTGGTAGCGCGCGCTGTAATTCCAGTTACTCGGAAGGCTGAGGCGGAAGGATCGCTGGAGCCCAGCAGGTTGAGCGACAGAGTGAGACTCCAACTCAAAATAAATAAATAAATTAATTAATTAACACAAAATGAATCAAGGACTTAAATGTGAAATCTCATTCTATTAAGAATCTTAGAAGAAAACCTAGAGAACACCCACCTGGACATCAGACTGAAATAAATTCAAGGCCATGTCCTCAAAAGCAAATGCATCAAAAACTAAAATTGACAGATAGGATCTTATCAAGCTAAAATGTTTTCATATGGAAAAAAAATCAAAAGAGTAAAGGAACAACCCACAGAAAGTGAAAGAAATATTTGCAAGCTATGCATCTGACAAATGCCTAACACTTAGGATCTGTGAGAAATTCAAATGAACTAACAGGAAAAAAGCTAATAACCCCATCAGAAAGTGGGCAAATGACATGAGCAGACACTTCTCAAAGGAAGATGTATGAATAGCCAAAAAACATGAAAAATGCTCAGCTTTTGCACTAATCATTAGAGAAATGCAAATCCAAAAAGAACTTCTGCAATCTCTCCGCTCAGGATGGCTATCGTTAAAAAGTCAAAAAACAACAGGTGCTGGTGAGACTGTGGAGGAAAGGGAACACTCATACACTGTTGGGGGGAATGTAAGCCAGTTTAACCTTTGGGGAAAGCAGTTTGGCGATTTCTCGAAGAACTGAAAATTGAGCTGTCACTTGACCAAACAATCCCACTTCTGGGAATATACCTAAAGGAACACAAATTGTGTTACCCCAAAACACCTGCATATGTATGTTTATTGCAGCACTATTCACAATAGCAAAATCAGGGAACCAACGATTTGCCTCTTGAAAGTGGATTGATTGAAGAAAATGTGATAGGTATACACTATGGGATACCATGCAGTCATAAAGAAGAACAAAATCACGACCTTTGCAGCAGCATGGGTGCAGCTGGAGACCATCATTCTAACTGAATTATTACAGAAACAAAAACCCTGAATACTACATGTTAAAACTCATAAGTGGGGACTAAACACTGAGCACATGGACACAGGAGTGTCAGTAACAGAAGTTGGGCATTGCTAAAGGAGAGAGGGGATGGGGGAATAAAGGTTACAAAACTACTCATTAGATACCATGTGCATGGCTAGGTGGGGAGAAAGCTCATTAGAAGCTGAGGCCTTACCTTCACACAGTATTATTTACGTAGGAAGTCCTCACATGTATGTTCTAAAATACATTTTTAGAGGTGGGGGCGTGCTGTGAAAATGTAATGAAATGGCATAGGAAAAAAAGAAAAACATAGTGCCTAGCAGGTAGAAGACACTCAGGGAAAGATGGCTCCCTTCCACTGGTCCCTCAGACTCCTATTCACTCCCACACCCTCAACACTATTCAAATCCTATCATCTGATTATCAAAATGAACTCACTTAGAAGTGAGTCAGGCTCAGCTTTCAGACAGGTCCATCTGGGAGCACAACTGTGGAGAGCTGTGGGGAACACAGATTTCACTTGGAGTCTCTGGACCTTAATCCAGCTTCCATAAGCATTTCTTTCCCTATTATATCTCTATGAAACAAGGCATTATTCCACTAGAAGATGATTTCCCTTGTGATGAATTGCTTGTATTTTTGAATAGGCAACTAAATTCATACAAATCATTCAGCACTGTTTATACCAGTTTCACTAAAAATTAGAAACAACCCAAATAACCATCAACATGGATAAAAATCATGGCATATCCATACAGTGGAATACTATTCATCCATGAAAAGGAATCAACTAATAATATATGTAACAAAATAAATGAACCTCAAAACAATTATGTTCTGTTAGAGAAGTCAGAAGAAAAAAAAGAGTACCTACCGTGTGATTCTGTTCATGTAAAGTACTAACAGATGAAACGAATGTCAAGAAAGCAGGTTGGCACTTGCCTGAGTTTGGGGTGAGGGGAGGTGTGGAGAAATAGATGGGAGGAAGGAATTACAAAAGGACACACAGGAACTTGGGAGCTTGTGAATGTTCACTTCATTTTCACTGTGGTGATAGTTTTACCTGTGTATACATTTATTAAAAGTTATTAAATTATGCACTTTACATGGGTGCAGTTAATTGTATTTCAATTATACCTTAATAAAACTGTTAAAAAAAAAACTTTTTAAACTAAAATAAAAACCTGTTCTTTGACCTAACAGCTTATCTTTTTCTTCTGATTTAAAAAAATTAGGACATTTTTGTGGGTCCCTTCCCTGGAGTATTGTGGCCTTGGCATTGTGCTGGTAGTGTCTCAAGGATGAGCTGCTTCCAGATGCCAGCACAATGTAAATTAATGCCCAATAGAGAAGGCAGCCAATGGGCAGAGTTCTGAATTCACCATGACATCATATGTCAGCCAGCAGTAGCAATGCCAAATTATTTCTTTTCTGAAGAAATGCTCTCATGTCAGCATTGTTTCTTATTTATTGTGGCAGCTGAGAGCCTGTCAATCTGTTTGCTCTGTGTCCTGTAGTGGTATTCAAAGAGGTAAAAGCAGAAGATGCCAGGATGAGCAACAAAGCAGAATAATCCGAGCAACACAGCGATCCTGAAACACCAGGAGAGAGGGATTGTTTATACTTCTCCTACTGATTATCAGAGAATTGAAGGCAAATGGTCAGTGATTTATTCAATACATGTTACACATTGCTGATGAAAAGAATCAACAGAGAATAAAACCAACAAAAGAAAACTCCACTAGGGAGATGTGTTCACAGCAAATATCAACAAGAAAATACAAAATCTTGACTAATCTAAGTCTGCAAAATTTGAGACAGGAAAATTGGATTTTACAAGAGTAATATAAAATAAAAAATAAAGAAGAAAATTCACACTGGCAAAACTATGTAAGGTGGTGCATCAAAAGGTGGTGCATCAAAAGTAATCAATGAAAAAAATCTTGAAAAGGTAAAATGGAGGATAATCCTAATTCAAATAACTTTTCTAACACAAATGCAAAATAGCAAAACATAACCACATCATATAGAAAATTGATCATATAATTAAAGTATGAACAATAGAACTCAATGTACATAAAATTTTAATTAAAATGCTGGTAGTCATAAACATGGACTTAATATACAGTCTTACAATTAAAATGATAGAGTTAATATTGTATAAAAAGGTATAGGGTGTCCCAAAAGTCTTAGTTCAGTTATAAGTTATTAAAGTAATTAATTTTTAAAGTCTAGTTTCCTGCAATAAAATTTTTAAAATTTAATGTAGGTATCAATATACACTTATCATTATAACTGCATAGGCATATTCTCGAAGGGTAGTCCCTAACAGATACCAGCGATTACTCTGGGGAGAAATGTGGGTCCACATGAGATAAAGTTTATGAAAGGAGACTTACTGATTTGTATTCTACATAAGGTTGCATTTGCCCTGCTAGTCACCTACCACCCAAAAGAGGTAGATTCTACCTTGTTAATAAATCCCTTGTTGCCCTGCACATGGCAGGTCTTTCTTTCCCTCCTTGGTAGTATTTTGTGTCTTCTTAACTTCTCTTCAATGCTTTTTACATGTTTAATCTCTTTCATTTTCTGAAATTGCAGCAAGTCCCCACATGGTGCTTTCTTTCCTATCCCTCATAGGAGATATCCATCTTGATTTATGACCAGAAAAATATATACATTTCTGTATAGCAAATAGGACAGATATTATCATTCCAATTTGCAGATGGGCAAGTGGAGGAAGAGTTTAAAATACTTCTCTTAAGGTTACCCAAGTGGGTTTACAGCCCAGATTTCCAGCTCAGAGTTCTCCCTATTATCAGATTACACTTCAGAATTTTTAACCTCAACAGTTTAGCATAATAAATATTCTGCTTAAAAGAAGACAGATTCCTAGTCTACTTCCACGGGGTTCTCACTGCCCAATTACAGTGGTCTAACTTAGATATGCTAGATAAACAGGGACTTAGAAGAATATGGAGAAAATAATTTATGTTGCAAAAATAATTATTTCCTAAAGAATTCCTTTACATCTTCAACTCTCCATTGGGTGTATGCGTTTATTTTGTGATTCACTTATTGTAAAGGTTTGCTGTTGTTAGAGATGACAAGGAGAAAGCAAGGAGAACAAATTCCCTTCCCATTTCTGAAGATGATGTGTAGGAGGTAAGGAAATAGCCTCTTAATAAAACGAAGCGCCAATTTTCTAAGACGTAAGACTGCAGGGAAGACTTACAGTTCTACAGTCTGAGGAAGAGGCCTGAACCAGCATCCACTCTGCCTCCTGTTGTTTTTCTCCACTCCCTGGCCACCTCCATGCAACCTCTGTGAGTGCACTGGTCAAGCCCCAGAGTGTGTGATGGGGCACTGGGCAAATTGTGCCTAAATTCATGTTTAACTAGTGAAGCTGCCAGATGCTTCTCAGTCTAGGAAAAGTCAAAACGCCATTTTGGATGGATGAGATGTCTTCTGTTTCTCATGGAGTCCCTGAGCCACACCCTCTTAGCTAAGCAGGGACAAGGTGAGGACACACTCTCTGCCTTCTTCCATCCTGCCCTAGCTTTCCATGAATACTCAAAGCTCTGGGAAGAAAGGGAGCAGTTTGCAGAAAGAGTTCTGAAGTCTTATGAGGGAAAATAATTCCAGACCCCCTAACCCCCAGTCCTTGTCTACATTTGGAGTTTGGGAAACCTGTCCTGATAGAGCAGAGTTGCAGCATCAGAGATTTTTATAAGTTCGAGAGAGAAAGAATGTACAGAAGGTATAGAAAAAACTCTAGCAAGAGTGTGGAGGCTGACCATTGTACTATGGGATGCTGTGGACTGGGGAGACTTGTTTTAACCTCAAAGTATAAAGGTGTATATCCCAGTTAATCTGAGTAAAAATAATATCATTGGCTCCCTTTAGCACAGTTGTGATAGCTGAGGACATTCTTGGAAATTAATGAGTTTCCAAGGAAAATCAATGGGTGAAAAACGCAGAGATAGAAGATAGGATCCCAATTTCCAAAAATTATATTCTAATTCTTTTTGTTTTGTTTTGTTTTGAATTGGAGTCTCACTCCATCACCCAGGCTGGAGTGCAATGATGCACTCACGGCCACCCCAACGTAGACATGCTAGGCTCAGGAGATCCTTCTACCTCAGCCTTCCAAGTAGCCGAAACTACAGGTGTGTGCTAGCCTGCCTGGCTAATTTTTTGATTTATTGTAGAGATGAGGTCTCACCAGGTTGCCTGGCTATTCTTGAACCTGTGGGCTCAAGCAATTCCCTCACCTTGGCCTCCCAAAGTGCTGGGATTATAGGCTTAAGCCACCATGCCCACTCTCTAATTCTATTACACCAGGTGTGTCTGGGCTTGAAGACTTTATCGTCTTTTAAAAGTCACATTATCTTGAAACACCTGTATCACTAAAACTTTGCAGCACGTCTCTCATCTCTGGTTCCACTTCCTAGTTTTGGGCATGTCTGTGGCTAGAGAGCATCAGGTTAACACCAGCTTCTCAGGAGCTACCTCAGAAACAACTGGAAGTTTCTGAAATCAGGGTAGTGCTCCCCTGTGTCCTCTACATAGGACTCTCCTTCTGAGTAAAACTTTCATATGAGAGACTCTTTTCTAGGTGTCTCTTTATACAGCACAATAACCATAACATTCATATAACAAGACTTCTACCTTGACAAGATCCCTAGAGTCTATCAATTCCAACGAATTCACCTTACAAGAAGAAGAAATGTTACAATGATATCAAGAGAAAATAAAGTGAGATGAACAATCCATACCCTTTTGTATCTTGAGAGTAAGGCATTAGAGACAATATGAACAGAAAATTATGACCCTTTGGTAATGTCATGGTCAAGAAGGAAAATTTCATGAGGTATCTAGCCTCTTTATTGCTGTATCTCTGGCTCCTCTCTCTAATGCTAGAAACTCAAAACATTTTGTGTTATGAATAAATGGCAAATTTTGTTTAAATAAATTTCTTCCACAGACAGCTAATTGTGGAGACAAGCGGAATGGGCACGTAAATAACCCTCTCTGGGCTGCCTGGCAACAAGGTAGCAGAGACAAATATATGCCACTCCTAGAAGGAGAGGCTACAAGTTACCATAGGACCAGGGACATCACTTTCCCTATTTGAAGGGGCTACCCTAAACTCAACTTTCCACAGGTTAGGATCCTCAAGGCCTCCAGATGCTGGGCCTCTGACATTTCCCAGCAATCCCCAAAACAGCTCAGCAACTTGGTAGCTGAGCCTAAAATATTGATTCCCCCCAGAGCAAGACGGCTGTCACGCTGAGAGGCTGTGATCCGGAGAGAGACCTTACTCCCAGCAAAATGAAGAACAACAGGAAGTTGGATGTCTCCTTTGGATCATAGCCCCTCAGTATGTCTCTTTTCTTGCCATAGTCCACCTCTCTAGGGAAGCCAAGGCATCCTACAGACCCATCTGTGAGTTTCAGCCTGCTCACTGCTGGTTACTCAATCCCAATTCAGAACACCTTTCATTAGAATAGAATCAATGTCATGTTTACAACCAGAAGCTATTCTCATTTGATCACGCTATTCCAAATAAATTGAGTGCCAGTTATAAGTCGCATAACGATTAACAACAGGGTCAAGAGTATAGCCCCAGTTTCCTGGGTGCAGAGCGCCTGCTTTGTCAAATCAGTTGTGTGTTCTCTGAGGGCGATAAAGGATGACTGTTGCATGAATGAGGGTCCACAGAGGGGCGAGGGCAGAGAAGCTTTGACATGAGCTTCTGGAACTACAATATCCCTCCTATAGATCATGGGAAGTCCAATGCCTTCCCTAGGATTTCTGCAAATTCCTTATGGGCTTATATTCTCAGAATAGCCTTAGGCACCCATTTCTGCTGATTAGAGAACTCAATCTTCAAATTTCCAATAGTCTTATAAACATAATTTTTAGCTTGTTTGATTCAAATAAGGTCCACATATTGTGATTAGTAGATATGTTCTCGAGTCTTTATCAGTAAATAAGTTCTACTTCATTGTCCTTGTTATATATTCCTTTTAATTTATCTATTGAATAAACCAGGTTTTTCCTGCGAAGTTAGAATATTGTTGATTGCATCCTTGTAGCATCAACTAACATGCTTCTCTATTAATTTATTAGGGATTTTTTTGAATGATGATAGTTTGTGTTGCAAAGTAAAGGTAGAGTCAATGCTGAATTATCTCCCTTAATTTGTCAGTTTTCAGAAATGATAATTCTCAGAAGATGACTGAGTTTTTTCTTAAAAATTATAAAGTCATTAATTTAAATATATTTAACATTTTTTAATGAATCACAATCCTTATTCTTTGGAATACATACATTTTTATATCTTTGGCAAGTGGGAACCTATTTGAGTCTGCTCTTGAATAATTTGGTTCATCTCATATATTTCAGATCTGGAATCATACTCTCTCTAGAGAATCCTAATTTCTTTTACTGAAAAGTGGTATCTGAAGGTCACAATTTGGTCTAGAAATATCCATCGTTACTAGGTTGTTCACTATTTCTTGAGATTTTTTTTCACATGAAATACATCAAGAGCAGACAAGTGGGACCTCATCCAATGACAAGCTTCTGCAAAAGCCAAAGAAACCATCGAGAGCGGGGAGACAGCCCACAGATGGAAAAAATATTTGCCAACTGTATGTCTGACAAAGGTCTAACATCTAGGAACTACAAGGAACTCAAACATGCCGAAAAGAGAAAAACAAACGGCCCCATTACAAAGTGGGCAAAATATATGAATAGACATTTCTCAAAAGAAGACACATGAGCAGCCAACAGATACATGAAAAAATGTTCAGCCTCACTAGTCATCAAAGAAGTGTAAATTAAAACTACACTGAGATGTCACCTAACTTCAGTCAGGATGGCTATCATCAATAACTCAAAAAACAACAGATGCTGGAGATAATGTGGTAAAAAGGGAGCACTGTTTCTGCACTGTTGGTAGAAGTGTAAACTAGTACAGACTCTGTGGAAAACAGTGCGCCAATTCCTAAAAGATTTACACATTGACCTTCCATACGACTCCACGATCCCCCTACTGGGAATATACTCAGAAGAAATCAAATCACTCTATAAAAAAGATACCTGCACACATATGTTTATTGCAGCATTGTTTACAGTAGCAAGAACATGTAACCAACTGTGCTGCCTACCAAAAGAGGACTGGATAAAAAAAATGTGGTACATATACACAATGGAATATTACACAGCCATAAAGAAGAACAAAATCATAAATTTCACAATAATACTGAATGATCTTTCACAGAAACAAAGAACTGAGTATCACATGCTCTCACTCATAAGTGGACCTTGAACAATTATCATAATACTATAAGAAAATGATTGGCAGTAGTGGGAAACTGCCAGGAAGCGGACAAGGAAGCGAGATTGGCAGCAGTGGGAATCTGCTTGGGGAAGGCAGGGCACACGTCATCAACAAGGGTACCTACATAATGAACATTTGTATACCTAACCCTGAAGTGTACCCTACATCTTTAAAATAAAACAAAATTTATTGGCCAGGCTCGGTGGCTCAGCCTGTAATCCCAGTACTTTGGGATGCCAAGGCAAATGGATTGCCTGAGCCCGCGGGTTCGAGACCCACCCAGGCAACTCAGCAAGACCTCGTCTCTACAACAAATCAAAAAAATTAGCCAGGTGTGGTAGCGCACGCCTGTAGTTCTGGCTACTTGGAAGGCCGAGGTGGAAGGATCGCCGGAGCCCAACAGGTCGAGGTTGCGGTGGCTGGGAGTGTGCCACTGCACTCCAGTCTGGGCGACAGAGGAGACTCCAACTAAAAACAAAACAAAACAAAAGTTTATTTATAAAAAGAAATATATAAAGAGTTCATACTGAGACTTTCGATTCAAATTTAGTTCTGTAGAGTCTTATCTTTTTGACCTTTCATCCATGTCTCCTTTCTCTATGCTAAGAATCCAAGCTCACCATGATAGTGGGATTGATGGAATTAAAATATTACATATTATATAATAGTTATCCATCTGTTCTATCCTGCAATATACGCACAAAAGCTTTAGAATAGCAATACCAAAACTACTACCAATATTCTGATTACTGAAAACAATTTAAAACTGTTTAAGATTTCTCTTTTTTTGAAGTTGTTTTGATGTAGAATATATCCCAATTACTGAAATTTAAAATCACTTGAAATAGTTTTTTTTCTATCACCAACTGGATACACATTTAGATATAAACTTGAAGGCTCCATTTTACTTTCTATGTTTTGGGATTGCTTTTTGTAAAGTTTTTATTTTGCTTTATAGAATTATCAGACACTAAAGGGTAAAATCTGTACATCTAGAAATACTAAGTTACTCCTGTGATATCCAAAAGCCTGAGAGCACCCAGAAGGAGGATTACATACTAGAAAAATTTTTTCCCATTCTGAAAACACATGTTCAACATCTGATGAGTGCAAAGGTTCAGTTGATTATTTCTCTTTGGGGACCCTATGTTGCCTTGATTGGTCTCAACTTGCTTTACATGAGAGAAGTTTGTTTTCTATCACCAGACATGCCAGATTCCTTGAAAGAGTTGGGTGTTGTTGATAATGTACCATGAAAAGACATTTCCCTAATGAAAAAGAGTGTGAATGAATGCACACAGTGCTTAGAGCCTCTTATATAGTATTAAAATCTCCCGATTGAATCTTAAAAAAGTAAATATTACATTCTGCTTGATAATAAAAATATGTATATCATGTAAAATAAGACATTACTTAAAAAATATCCTATTACAAAATTTGGCACCTCGGGAAGCTGCATTATTTCTTATGTGTGGTTTTAGTCTCTTATGACATATTGCTTGATAACCCTTGATTAGGAGACAGATGTAGGGGGCTGTCAGGACTGTTTCTTCACACCGTCGTCTAAAATACTTTCTAAATAAATTGAAGATATTTCTGAATAAATTAAAGTGTCTTTTGTTTTCAAATTGATGAGAAAGTTTTCAAGAGATCTGTTTCTTCTTGTTGTTTAGAACCTCTTGAATTTGGAATCTTGTGTTGTTTCACAGGAGCTGGAGAAAGGCCTGCAAAAGGAAGAGAGTGTATTCTTCTTGTCCTCAACCTTGCTAGAAGTTTTTTTGGTCTGTTTATCACTGCCCTGGGGCTCAGGCAGCTCTGTCCTCACAAATGTAGCAAGGACCAGCAGCTTTAGTCACGCACAATGTCATTTCTGATAGAAGAAATATAGCATGACTTGGATCTACAATTTATTAGTAATGGCTGCTAACTTTCTGTTTACTTTTTAAATTTTTCTCTACCTCCTGTATCCTCAAATCACATCTCCCTTCCCTGCTCCTTTATTCTCTTTCCCCAAATTAATTTTTTCCTGTTGAAATTAGAATTTATTTTCTTGAATCTCCTTCTTAACCCATGTGACTTCTTTTATTTCCAAACCACCTATCAGTTAGGTGGAGGGGCCTCTTGAGGTCAGATTCTATGTCACAGGGAACACACATCCAGCCATGTTGTCTCAGTTAGAAGGAACTCAACTTTTGAAAAGGAATGGAACATGGACATCTTCTAGGCCAGTGGTCTCCCGGCAACTCTTCAAACCACAGGTCTTCTCAGAGAAAGCAGAGGTCACCATGGTGGGGTGAGAGGGAGGAAGTTTAGTAGGTTACCTTGTTTCGCAGGACAGTTCCAGTTTTGCCTATCTTAAATTTGGAGATTCTTTCCTCCAACACTTAATTTTTTATTTGTTTAAATAAAAATTCACTATAATAACAGTTTGAAGACTATTGATTCCAAACCAATGACCTAATTTCAGAAGGAGCTCAAAGTAGTTTTCTAAACTATCCAAGGTCAATCATAGAACATAGTCAATCATAGAACTCAGACTTCACCAAGTCTTGACTTCCTCACTTACTATGCCTTCTATGATCCCCTACTACTACAACATAATGGAAATCAAAACCCAAATTGAAATGTTTGTTTTTTAAAAAATGATGGCTAATAACCTTTTGTGATAAAATCAGGAAAGACCAAAGGCTGTGTGTGTGTGTGAGTATGTGTGTGTGTGTGTGTGTGTGTGTGTGTGTGTGTGTGTCTGGGGGAGGATGGGATGCTTGGATATTTGCAGAGGGAATCTTGGATGGAATGAGAGCTAGTAACATCCTCTTTCCTTCTGTGAAATAATCACCTGGAATTCAAGATTCTCCTTTCTCTATGGAGTTCAACTTCCTTTAGAAGCTGAGCTTTCCCAAGGAGAAAGGGGAAGATTCTGAGCCAATGCATTGCAGATAAAGTTACCCACATCCTTGAATTCCATCTTTAAAAAGTGTTGGACCAACTTCCTACTAAATAACAGTAACCCTGGGTAGAAAGTCCCAGATATTAGGGCTGCCACAATGATAGAATTGTGGATGCTAGGAAAGGTGGCTCTGGGCAGCTAGCTCTACACTGGAAACCAAGATGCAGGTGAGGAGGTGCAGAGGAGGTCAGTGTTGGCTGGCAGTGTGGGTAGTCTGAGCCTCCATGTAAATTCCAGAGATTGATTTAGAGATGTCAATGGAAATGAGTACCTACAAACCTGAGAAAAACTACCTGCACTTCACCATGAAGGAACTTACCAGAATTTAATGCACCGAGTTAATTTTCTTCCTCCTACCAAACGGATTTATCTGCCATGGGGGCAGAGAGATCACTTTTGTCTTGTTCATTCTTATATCCCCAGTGCTCAATATACATGTAAGCACATCTCCCAGCTCACCAGTCTCTACACTCTGCCCTTCTTCCTGCTACCATCTCTAGACACCTGTGCACTGGATCCCATCACCGCTGTCTTTTGTAAGGACTTTGATCCTGCAATTCTCTTCTTTGTGTCATAATTTCCCCTTTATGCCAAATTATTACTATCAGTATTCAATCTGGGTGTAATATCTTACATCTTAGAAACAGAACACAAAAACTCTCTCAGACAGTATTCATTCCCCACCAACAACTGTTCCATTTCTATCATCTTCTTAGTAGCCCAAATCTTCAAGAGTCATCCCAACTCCCTATCTTAACCTCACATTCTACCCTTATTCATTAGTCCTCTGAAACTGTATGTTATGAGTTGAATTGTGTCCCCTGTAAAGATATGTTGGATCTTATTTGGGAATGGGGTTATTGCAGTTGTAAATAGTTAAGATGATGTCAGACTGAAGCAGGTTGGTCCTTTAATTAAATATGAATAGTGTCCTTATAGGAAGAGAAGAGAGAGACACATGAGAAGAGAATAGCATGTGACAAAAGAGGCAGAGATTAGAGTAACATATATAAGCTAAAGAGCACCAAGAACTTCCAGTACATACTAGAAACTAGGAAAAAGCAAGGAATGATTCTTCCCTAGATTCTTCAGAGAGGACATGGACCTGCTGACATCTTGATTTTGGACTTTTAACCTCTAAAACTGTGAGAGAATGAATTTCTGTTGTTTTAAGTCACCCAGTTTATGATATTTTGTTATAGCAACTCTAGGAAACTAATATCCTGTGCACGTCCAGGTCACCAAGGATCTTCGTGTAACCAAATCAAATAATCATCTCTAATTCCTTATCTTACTGGGACTTCTTAGTAGCAGTTGATACAGGTGATCATGCCTTCCTTGACATACTTTCTCTTATATCCTGTAACTCTACATTGGCCTGGTGTCCTTCCGACCATACCATCCCCTCCTTCTTAGTCTGCATTGCTGACTTTTTCTCCATTTTTCAGTTTCTAAAAGTTTGAGTGCCCCAAGAATCAGTCTTCATATCTCTCTTTCCTATTTGCACTCTATCTTCCAGTTTCTTGGCTTTATGTATTATCTAATGCCAAGAACTCCACAATTTATATCTTGTAGTCAGGCTTGTGTATTTCTGCTGTCTCAATATCTTCTCTTAAATGTCTGAGAGACTCATGAAAACTTAACCTGTCCACATCCAAACTCTTGATTCTCATCCCTAAAACCTGTTCCTCCTTCAATTAGCAAATTGCACCCAACTGCTCCAGCCAAAAACCTAGAATTCATCATTTCCCCTCTTATTCTCATACCCCAAATCCAATTCCTTAGCATATTATGTTGTCTCTACTTTCAAAATATATATCCTGTGACAACTAATTTATTCAGCAAATTCTCACTGAACACCTGTCATGGGCCAGATGCTATTCTGGGCACTGGGGTAAATAATGAGTCAAAGAGTTAAAGAACACTGCCCTCACAGGACATGCATTCTAGTGAAGGGCATCAGATTGTGAATCAAAGAGTAAGTAATTATGTATCAGAAAGTAATGAGGTAGAGGGGAAAAAAAATAAACTAATGTACCGAGGTGGGATCGTTTGGAAGCAGAGGACAGAGACACATACTCATATATGCCCTGATTCTAACAATTTCTCTCCATCTTCATTATCACTATCCTAATCTGAACCACCATTGTCTCTTGCCTTGAGCAAGACCAGAGCCTTCTCAACAGTCTGCTTGATTCCTCTACAACTTATCCTGCATGCTGCAACCAGAGTAGGCTTTTAAAGATGTAAGTCATGCCGGGCTCAGTGGCTCAGCCTGTAATCCCGCGCCTTTGGGAGGCTGAGGTGAGTGGATTGCCTGAGCCCACAGGTTCAAGACCCGCCTGGGCAGCGAGACATCTCTACAATAAATCAAAAAATCAGCCGGGCATGGTAACGCATGTCTGTAATTCCGGTTACTCGGAAGGCTGAGGCGGAAGGATCGACGGAGCCCAGCAGGTCAAGGCTGCAGTGGCCGGGAGCGGCCACTGCACTCCAGTCTGGGTGACAGAGTGAGACTCCAACTCAAAAAAAAAAAAAAAATGTAAGTCATATCAAGTCACTGTTCTGCCAAAGCCCTCCAGAATAAAATTTGACTTCCTTCCAGTGGCTCATAGGCCCATGACAATCTCCTATGATGGCATCTTGCTCAGTCTACCTCAGTTACACCAGCCTTCCTGTAGTTCTCCCTGCATACCACTCTGGTCCTGCCCAGGCCTTGGGGTCTTCACCTTTACCACTGTTTCCCAAATATTCACATAATCTGTTTTCTCACTTCATTCATGCCTCTGTTCAAAGGTGAGCTCTTCAGTGGATCCCTCTCTGCCACCTTATTTAAAGCAATACCTGTCAATCACTATTTCTTTGGCCTCAAACATCTATCCCTTACTATCATTATGTTATTATTTTTTTGCTTATTCTCCATATTACAGACTAGAATGGGCACACTGGAAGGCAGGAATTCTTCATTGTTCACTATTTTATCTCTACCCACAGGACATTGCCTGACCAATAGTCAGGGCTTTATAATATTTTTAAAAGAATGAATAAATCTTGAGTTCAACATTATAATTCTCATTCCTTTTAATATTTCATGGTGACCTGGATGTATCCCTTAAGGAGAAAAGACTATTCCTTCTCAGCTACATAGTTGTTATAATTGTCAGACTTTGTACTTTAAGAATCTTCCAAGTTGTTACCTGCAAGAAACCACAGAGAGCCTAGATTGACATCTTTCACACAAGATCACTTAATCTAGACCCATTACATGACTGTAGTGCTATTGAACATTTTAGATAACTTAATTTCCTGTCGAGTGTTTCTGCAGAAATTATCAGAAAATGGATATTTGCTTGAAAAGTTTTTATGTGTGAGCGCCATCGCTAACTTAAAATTGGCGTTCTCATGTGATTCTACCTGAATTAATTTTCTTTCTGATAGACTCTTGTTAATGTTCTCATTGTCTCCATGTTGTCCTTTATTTTTTTCCTACTGGTTTCTCTCAATGGGGGAGCTGACCACCACCAGCGGATGTGGATTTAGGGTTATTTATCTGTGACAATTAACACCTTCTTTATTTTGCATAAGTATAGAATCCACTAAATTAGATGACTATTCTTCTGAAGAATCAGTTAAAATGCTCTGATTTTTTAAAATAACCAGGCACTAATTTTTGCCCAACTTTTCAGAATTCTAAAGAAATGGACTTGCCTCAGGGAGACTGGTTTAGTTCTTGCCTTAAGAGAAAATGAATAACCTCCTTTGATTTCTCTCCATTTCCACACTCTTATGAAAACCTATGTCACCAGTTGGCATGTGTCCCTTATGACTTCCTCCATGCTCATATAAGTATACTCAAATATAGGGTTGTTCTGTTATTAATTTTTATAAAACCTGGTATCAGCCTACATAAATGACTTTAACTTGCTTTTCCTACTTTATGTTACCTTATGGACAACCCTCTAGTGAAAACAGGCAAGAGCTCCCTCACTGTTTTTAAAAGTAGCAAGAGATTTCATGGTACAAATATTGCCATACTTTATTAACTGATTTTGCTATTGAAGAACAGAATTTTGACCTCCATTCACTGTTGGTTGACAAGCCCTATTCCATGACCAGAATCCTACTGAGTGTTGTAGAAAACCTGATTTCCTGATGAGTGTTTCTGCAGAAACTCCAACTCATCATTTAAACAATGGAGATTTTCTTGAAAAGTTTTTATGTGTTTTCCCTACTGTCTGTCCTAAGCCTCCTACCCATCCTCGCCTTTGGTCTCATAAAATAGTGTGGTTAGATAGTGTGAAGTGGTATTCTGTGTGTTTAGTGGGATTAAGACTTTCAATGTATTGTGAGCAGAAAATAAGCACATAGAAAAAGCATTGCAGCCTGTGGCTGGTGGAATTAACTAAGTGAAGTTGGTTAAGTCATTTGCCCTAAAGAGCCTAAGTTCTTTCAGTTTCTATTAGGGAGTTAGGTAAGATGAAGCCTCATAACCTAGGAAATCTATGCCTCTGGGTACACGGCTGATTAGATTTCTCCAGGTTACAAGAAACAGGAGCATGTTTCAATGAGATGTGATTTCATACTTTTACATATTTAAATATCCATGGGTATATTATGACATACAGTGAAAATAATATATGGAAAAAACTAAGACATGAAAACCCAAAGAAAATCTCCAGTCATGAGGGGGTACCGTGGTACTTGTTTTATCCTCTCATTATTTACAAACAAAGCACTGGGCAGAAACATCCTATCAGGACCCTGTAGCTCCAAAAATGGTGAGGCCAGGGTGGCAATATTCACTTCAAGTGTACCTATCCCTTAGTTGAGGCAATTGCTAGGTTTCTCCACAGGGATGAGAAATTTAAAATGTGCAAGTCAGTGAATATATGTTAGTGGGTCTGACCCCCCAAATCAGTAATGCCCCACATTGTATTAATTAGAATAATTCATTCATTTGCCAGATATCATTGAGTGTCAGCTCAAAGAGGAGGGAGGCAGGAGGTAAAGGGTGTGAGAGAAAAAAGTTCAAATAAACACAATCAGAACTACACAAGAACAATTCACAACTGACCCCAAACAAATATAAAAGACAATCAGAGATTACTATGCACACATGTATGGAAGCAAATTTGGTAAGCTAAATGAAATGGAGGACTTTCTGACATCACACAACCTCCCCAGGTTGAAACAAGAAGACATTGAGACACTAAATAGATCAACAACAACCCAGGAAATTGACTCTGTCATAAGAAAAAGCTCTGGACCAGATGGCTTTCCAGCAGAATTCTACAAAATGTACAAGGAGGAGCTGATACCAATCCTACTGAAAGTATTCCAGACAATTGAGAAAGATGGAATTCTCCCCAAATCATTTTACAAAACTAGCATCATGATACTCAAACCAGGTAAGATAAAAAAAAAAAAAAAAAAAAAGAGAGAGAGAGAGAGAGAACTACAGGTAAATATCCCTTATGAACATAGATGCAAAAATTCTCAATAAGATTCTAGCAAATCAAATCCAAAAACACATCTCAAAAATCATCCACCATGACCAAGTAGGCTTCAACCCCAGGATGCAGGACTGGTTCAACATTCACAAGACCATAAATGTAATTTAATACATCAACAGATATAAAAGCAAGAACCACATGATTATATCATTAGATGCAGAAAACGCTTTTGATAAAAATCCAGCATCCCTTCTTGATAAAAACCCTCAAACACCTAGGTATAGAAGGACCATACCTCAAAATAGTAAGCACCATCTACAATAAACCCACAGCTAGCATATTGCTAAATGGACAGAAACTGGAAACATTTCTCCTGAAAACTGGAACAAGACAAGGCAACCCACTCTCACCCCTCTTGTTTAACATTGTGTTGGAAGTCCTAGCTAGAACAATTAGACAAGAGAAGGAAATCAGGGGTATCCAAATAGGAAAAGAGAAAGTCAAGTTATCCCTCTTTGCTGGTGATATGATCCTATACCTCAAAAATCCAAGAGAATCTGTGAAAAAAAAAGAACTGCTTTCACTGATAAAGGATTTTGGCAAAGACTCGGGGTACAAAATAAATGTTAAAAGACAGTTGAATTCTTATACACCAACAACAAGCAGGCAAGGAACCAAATAAAAAACACAATCCCATTTACAATAGCCACATGAAAAAACAAAATACCTTGGCATCTTCCTAACCAGAGAAGTGAAAGACATTTACAATGAAAACTACAAAACACTGCTCAAAGAAACCCAAGAAGACACAAACAAGTAGAAAAATATTCCATGCTCATGGATAGGAAGAATCAACATTGTTAAGATGTCCATCCTACCAAAGGCAATCTAAAGATTCAACACAATACCCATTAAATTATCAACATTATTCTTCTCAGACCTGAAAATGACAATACAGAAATTCATATGGAAACATAAACGACCACGAATAACCTAAACAATCCTTAGCAAAAGAAACAAAGCAGAAGGTATTACACTTCTAGACTTCAAACTTTACTATAAGACTACAATAATCAGAACAGCCTGGTATTGGTACAAGAACTGGCATATGGACCAATGTAACAGGATCGAGATCCTGGAAGCAAAGCATCAATTTCTCAACCAACTCATCTTAGACAAAGCCTCCAACAACTACCACTGGAGAGAGGAATACCTATTCAGTAAATGGTGCTGGGAAAACTGACTGATCACATGCAGAATATTGAAATAGGACCCCCACCTATCACCATACACAAAAATCAACTCTAAATGAATCAAAGACCTAAACATAAAATCTCAAATTATAAGAATCTTAGAAAATACAGAGATACCCTTATGGAAATTGGAACTGGAAATCAATTCCTGATCAAATCTCCATAAGAGAGAAGATAGACAGTAGGATCTCAACAAACTGACAAGATTCTTCAAAGCAAAAGAAACCACTAAGAGAGCATTGAGACCGCCCACAGAATGGGAAAAAAATATTTGCCAACTGTATATCTGACAAAGACCTAACATCTAAGATATACAAGGAACTCAAATGTGCCAAAAGGAAAAAAACAAACAGCCCTATTAAAAAGTGGGCAATAGACATGAATAGACACTTCTCAAAAGAAGATATACGGGCAGCCAACAGACACATGAAAAAGTGCACAGCCTCACTCATCATCAGAGAAATGCAAATCAAAACCATATTGAGATACCACCTAACCCCAGTAAGAATGCCCACCATTAATAAAACAAATAACAACAGATGCTGGCAAGGATTTGGAGAAAAAGGAACGCTTCTACATTGCTGGTGGGAATGCAAACTAGTGCAACCTCTTTGGAAGACAGTGTGGCAATTTCTGAAAGAACTAGAAATTGACTTTCCACATGACTCCGCAATCCCCCTATTGGGTATATACCAGGAGGAACTGAAGCCATTCTACCAAAAAGATACCTGCACACATATGTTTGTTGCAGCTCTATTCACAAGAGCAAAAACATGGAACCCATCATGCTTCCCATCAAAGCTGGACTGAAATTTTAAAATGTGGTGCATATACACAATGGAATATTACGCAGTCATAAAGAAGGACAGACATATGGACTTCGCAGCAACTTGGATGGATTTAGAGTCTATCATACGCAGTCATCTATCACAGAAACAAAGAACAGAGTACTATATGTTCTCACTTGTAAGCAGACCTTGAACAGTTATAATACTATAAGAAAGGGATTGACTGTTGAGGGAAACTGCCATGGGAGAGAGGGGCACACCTCATCAACAAGGGTACCTGCATAATAATGAACATTTGTATACCTAACCCTGAATTGTACTCCACATCTTTAAAATAAAAGAAAAAAAGGGGGGGAAAGGGCCTGAGAGACCAGAGTGAGGCATGAGGAGGCTGATTGGGAGGCCAACACACATACAGCAAGAGGAAAGGGCTATAGGAGATGCTGTTGCATAGGGAACAGAGCCGGCCTGAGCCCCACCTCACTCAACCTAAGCCTAACTGATGGGGTGGGCCCAGGCATTTGCTTTATTTAAAGCTCCCTAGGTGACTCTGAAGTCAATGGGAGTTGAGAATCACTGATGTGGGGCCTGGTTAGCTTTTACACTGTGTGAGGTGGAAAGCCATCAGTAAGGTTTTGAACAGATGTCCTCTATTGGCTATGGATCACTCAGCAGCTCCCTATGTTGAGGACTGACCCTGGTAGGCAAGGGTGGGTGCAGGGAAACCTAATGGGGGCTACTCTGATAATGCAGGTATGACATGAGGGTGCTTTACCACCACAGAAGTGTAGTAGTGATAAACATTTGAATTTGGATTTTTTTTTTTTTTTTTTTTTTT